>NC_056729.1:1898503149-1898617612 GCF_019279795.1 Protopterus annectens
AAACTCTAGTCTTGCCACTATGGAATCTCTAAATATGCCAGCTCATTGTATCACACCCACCACTGCAATGCACTCAAGGAGCTTAACTGACTAGAATCCCCCCTACCTATAACTCTCAGTTACACAAAAACTGATACACAAACTTTATATCTGTCCTGCCCTTAAATTTATCCTACACACCAACTTTTCCACCAGAAACCTTCATTCCACCAATAGACAACTCAAAGAAGTATAGAAATCCAACAGAAGAGTTGGTAAATGCCTCTATTCTTATGCCATAGCTAAACTTTGAAACAACCAACCCAATAATATCACCAGTATAGAAACCCCCCAAAAGTTCAAACTCACACTAAAAACTACCTCTACAATTCCTGAACCTGCCTTTGCACAACAGCCAACATCTAATTTCCTACCCTCCTTGTTTCTTTCTTCCCCATCTCTTATCTTCTTAAAACCTCGCACTAGCATCCTACCAACTTTAAGCAGTCTTACTTCATCCCTCAAATCTATCAGCATATAGTACTAAGAACATTTCAGCCCACTATGAATCACAGCTCACAAAACATTTACTCCGACCTTGTTTACTTCTGCTTCTACCTATTAATTATTTGTGTGCTTTCTTTCTACTTTATTACCTCTCCTCTCCTCTCCTCTCCTCTCCTCTCAAAGACTATAAAAATGTTATTTGCTCTATTCTGATGACTATTATATATTTGTAATAATTTGTAATAATATCTACATGTAAACTGTACTGTACATTTTGTACTACCAGATATGCCTCTTTCAACTGTGTAATGATTTTTTAATTTGGTGTTAAATTTAACTGCTACTGTCTTTAAATTTTTATTGGAGCTTTTCACTCCAGGTCTCCACTGAAAATGGGTAACTGACACAGTCGGATGTTCCCAGTGACCAAATGTCAATAAATTATATATATATATATATATATATATATATATATATATATATATATATATATATATGTGTGTGTGTGTGTGTGTGTGTGTGTGTGTGAGTGTGTGTGTGTGTAGGGAGAGAGAGAGAAAACAGGGCAGTTCTTTTGGCCAGGCTCTCATTTGTTTGACCTAGAAAAACTGCAACTTGGTTTTACTGAACATTGGATTTACCAAACATGCATGTGCAGAAGATCAAATGCATCATATTGCTTGATCCACCTTGAAGTGTTATGTAAATAGACACACCTTCATCCTTTGCCCTTATCTGTGCAGTAGCTGCTCTGAGTGTGTAAAAGGCATTATAGTCCTGCTCTGCTGGTATGCTCTCTGGCTTTGAACCATGGCTCAGCAGCTACACAGATATCTATATTGTTCAAAGTGAAGATAGTTGGCAGCGAGTGGAAGGACAATATCATCCATTTGTTTCCTGACATCATCCTTGCAGAAGTCAGAATGCTGCTTACTGCTAGACTCAAACTGCCTGGGACAAATTGTTGGAGAGCTCCATCATGTCTCTCTTCATAAAGTCCAGGGACGTACATCCCACATCATTTATACCCACATGGACTACGACTAAATCATACTGGTGCTTGTGGTTCAGTGACTTGAATGTTTGCATGATCTAATGCATCCTGGTCCTGATAGGCAACTGACCATGACCCTCTCCTTGTTCAGTGTTGTGAGTGGGACATCAGTTTGCGTCACAAAGGAGTCTTCATTGACCAAAATATTGGCTTGTGAGGTTGTCTGCCTAATGGGCTTAGTCATTGAGACACTGAGATGAGAATGAATGTGTCATGGTGAGTGTTGCACCAGTAATGTTTGGAGTTTACTGAAGATACTTACTCCTACTTCTGTGTCTGAGACACCTTTGAGATTTAAGTAGTGAACTTTTAGGAGACTCTACAATTCTATTCCTTTTCAGCCAAGACCTGGGAAGAAAAGCTCCACAAACAATATAACAGAAAATGCATATACTGTGGTGAAAACTGACATCATATTACAATATAGTGTAAATACAAATATAAATATACATATGACATGTAATAATACACATATCTTCTTTTTCTGGTTAGGGGATGCTACAGCGGATCACCTTGTCCACTCATGATTGGCAGTGGAGTTTTTTACAATGTTGAGTTGCCAGCCTGGCGGCTAACCTTCCACAGAAGGCACACACATGCATAACCTCACAGCTAGGGCCAATTTAGAGTGTCCAATCCACCTGCAGCATGTAGTTCATGTAATACACAGCCCAAGATGTCATCTGGTCCCATGGATGCTGTATTCTTAGCTTTGGGAGTGCGGTTTCTACCTGCGTGGCCATGATTACCGGAATTTGGCAATCTTTTGGTATTGAGATGGGCCCTTTAGAAGGTGAGAGGGGGCTGAAGTTGGCACTAAATTGATCTGCCAGGATATTCTGCTGTAGCTCAGAGCAGATCTGAGCATTACCATTTAAATTCTTGATATAACTATAGAATGCCTTGTGGTTGTCTTTGGAATCTTTGGCAATTTTATTTTCGGAACTAGCTTTGGAGGATTTTATAAGGGATCTCAGCTTCTTACTGAGGCGAAGGGAGTTTTTTGCATCCTGGGATTTTCCTCTTTTCTGCAACAGTTTCTTCCTTCTGTTGTATGGTTTGTTTATGGTAGGGGACCACCAGATTGTCTTCCTTTTTTTGGCGGAGAACGTCTTGGTTCTATTTGGGATGGCATGATTCATGCACGAGTGGATGTGCTCATACAGTGCCTTAGTGTAGGATTCAGCAGTCGAACATTCAGCTCACATCTGCATGGGTGTCATGAAGTTTGTCACTTCTGACTTGAGTAGCATGAAGATGGCATTGGAGAAGTTTTTTATGAAGGTTTCCTTACTGGGGATGGGGGTGGGATGTGGTTGTCAAGGATGATTAGCTTATGGTCAGATCTGACCAATGAGGGGGTGACCACTGGTGTGGAGCATCTATCTCCCATGTTGGTAATGACCAGGTCTGGGATACTGGAGCTCCTGGTGGGACAATGGATTAGTTGATCCAGGGAATTAGAATGTATGAATTCCAAGAACCGTTGGGAAAAGGTGTTGATACCCGAGTAGTTTTCCCAGTTAATGTCAGGGTAGTTGAAATCACCCAATATTAGGGTGTTTGGTTGTTTCTTAATATTTTCCTGTATGTTTAGAAAGGTGTAGTGAGAATCATGGGGCATGGTGGGGGATCTGTAGCAAGCTACAATTTGGATTTCAGTCTTACCTAGTGTTAGTTGCACCTGGAGAATTTCATATGCATTGTGTTTGGCAACTAGCCTGGAGGTGTGAATATCTTTGGCGAATATGGACACTCCTCCACCATTAGTGTTTCGGTCTTGGTTTGGTGGCCAAAATCTGTGGTAAGAGTTGTAGCCTGGTATTGCAGGGGTGCTCTCTGGAGCCTTGAGCCAGGTCTCAGTTACTGCACAGATATCGATGTTCTCCATTTTTAGGAGTGCCTCGAGAGAGTACATTTTGAGGTTTAGACTTATAGCATTGAGTAGCATTACCTTCAGATTTTGCATGCTTGTATCTGTTATGGTGGTGATTTTGTCCTTTGAACTTTGCATAAAAAAGGCACTATAGGGGTGGCAGGAGCTTTAGCCAGTAACCTGAATCCCAAAGGTGACGAGTGAAGACCATCTCTGGCAAAGCATCGTGGTTTGTCGATCATGTCGTCCCAGGCAGACAGATACTGGATCCCCTCTGAATGACACCAGAAGCTTAGTCAAATGTTGAAGTCAATCATTTTGTCCTTTTATTGTGGTATCATTCTGGGCAAAGGCAGGATGCTACTAAGGGCTAGGGTCATACCTGCCTGGGCCACATGATCTGAGAGTATTCCGTGTCTCTTTTCAAGTAGTTCAGGGAGGTACTTCTCAAGTCATTCAGTCCAACATGGAAAATGACAGAGTCGTATTTGTACTTGTTGTGGAGTGACTTGTGTGCATGCATTATGTGGCAGATACTGGCATCCGACAGGCAGCTGACTGTAATTTTCTCCTTTTTCAGCCTGGTGAGTGGGACATCAGTGTGCCTGTCTATAGAGTCACCTATGACTAATGTTTTGGGTATGTTGTCTTGCTTTAGGGGCTACTGTTGAGTGGCACACTGGTGTTGTAAGCTATGTGTCACTTTGGTTGTGACTGGTGTTTGCGTTTCAGCTTCAGAGGTCCTTGTTTCTTGGGCAGATTAATGTTAAGGGCCTCCACATATGTGGGTTTAGTGTTGCTATGTGTGGGTGTTGATGGTGTGGGTTTTGAAGGGCTATGTGTTGCATGAGTTGTAGTGCAGGTGTTAACCTTCTCCTCTTGACTGTCTAGCACAATCTTGGCTGGAGAGAGCTTTGCTTCCACTTTGGCTATGTAAGTGCATCTCTCGCAGGTTGTAGTGTTGGTGGTAGGAGGAGAGGGTTGTCACAGTAAAGAGATTCATTTCCTGGATGTCAATATTTCGAGACAGGGGGATGGTACGCTCAAGACGTCAGTATACAGGAAATGCCTACAATACAACAATTTATTATATGTAACCAGTTTACACCCCACACATACCATCAACAATATTCCTAAATCTCAGTTTATGAGAATTAGAAGAATATGTTCTGCAGACATGGAATTTCATAATGCTAGGCATGATCCTGGGGTAGATTTATTAATAGGGGATATAAGAAATCAACAGTACAAAAGGCCAGTGATTGGGCATCCAATTGTGAGAGATCTAGCTTATTGAATTATAAAGCTAAAACCAAAAAGGATGGATCAGGAACCATGAGGTTGATTACTACATTTGGCAGTAATATACATTTATTGCAGGATGTAGTCAACAAACATTGGAATATTCTTCGGGCCAATACAGATCTGGATCAATGTTTGTCTAACAGATGCCAATTTTCTTTCAGAAGGGGAAGAACACTCACTTCCTATTTTGCGCATTATAAGAAAACTTTTTTGGATTATGTGAACCGACATCAACTAACCATACTGGGGGATAGGCTTGTTGGGTCACATGCTTGTGGACATTACAGTCTGTGTAAACATATGTTTAAAACTTCATCTTTTAGCAGTAAAACACTGGTCAAATGTTTGGTATTTCAATTCTTTGGAAATTGCAGCTCTGACTGGGTTGTCTATTTGGCTAATTGCCAATGCTCTGCCTTTTATGTAGGGCAGACTTCTAGGCAACTAAGAAATCATATTTCAGAACATTTGAGTGATTTACATCTTAAAAATATGACCAATGCATTGTATAGACATTGTCAGTTACACAGAACTGCTTTGTATAGACTTGTCATTATTCACCAAGTAAAAGGTAATAGATCTATGAAGCAAGGTTGGCACACTATATTAACTCAAAAGGAAAGAAAATGGATTATTAAGTTGGGAGCCCTATTTCATCCTGGACTAAATGACAAGTTATGAGGGTCTTTTGTCTTTTTATTAAGGACCATAATTGGTAATTTCACAAATAAATATATGATATGAATGGAAGTTTGATTACAGCATCTGATATTATATTTAAAATGTTTATTCTGGTTGATATTTGTATGTGTTTGGAGGCTGGAATGGATTAATGGGGGAAGTGATGTCACAATTGCGGATACACATTGTGTATAAAAACTGTCCCTGCATTATGTATGTTTTATCACTGAAGAAGGTTTGTTACTGAAACCGGTCTGAAGGGAAAGGAATAAAACTTCAATTGCCTCTGAGTGCTGGCTTTTTCTTTTTTGATTTGTTTAATAGTTTGGTTATGCCATGCACCAGTCATACTTGCTAGCTTTTTTGGAGGTATGTGTGGTGGGGACAGGGGAGTGAAGTTTTCACAGAACTTGTCTGCTAACAGGTTAGCTATATCCACAGGCTCAGTATATGTGTATCATTAACTACCAGTTCAACACAAATCTGGGCCTTTATTTTTAGGTTATGGATGTAACTAAAGAACACCTTATGGTTGTCCTTAATTGAGGAAGCTAATTTGGATTTGTAGTTTGCTCACAAGAAGTCTTATTTGCTTGTTTAAGCTGATAAGTGTTTCCAGTTTAGGCCTCACTCACTCTTACTCTTAGACAGCAATTCCCTCCTCTTATTGTAAATCCTGTTAATGGCAGTCTTCCACCAGGCATGTTTGCTCTTCCTTGACTTTTGTCCTATCAGGTGCAGCTGAGTCAATGCAGTTATACAGGCATTCATACAAAGTATTGGTATAGAATTCAGCATAGTTGACAGATCCATCAGAGGGGAGAGGTGTAGTGAAGCTATTTATACCATCCCATAAGAGGTTGTAATCTGCTTTGGAGAAGTTTTTTAGATTGGTTGCTGCTGGAGAGATAGGTATGTGTCCCAGAGACTATCCCGTCTATGGAACAGGGTGCCCAGTCATGTAAAGCAGAGTTCCTCCCTAATCCAATTCAAGTGCAACTTGGACAATTGGATGGGAAACTGGAAATTCATCCCTGGTTTGCACCTATGTCCCAGGCCCATGCTTACACTTAACAAGGGTATCAGAACATGTCAAAGATTTTGGATACATGACTAGGTTTAAAAATGCACTTGTGGTCGTTAGCCTAGTAAACACCTATGAACTTATCAACCTATAGGGAGGGGTCAGGTGTGATAGTTACTTCGAATGAGCTTGATTTGTGGTCAGATCTCACCAAGGAAGACTTCACAGTGAGGGTGCTACAGTGGTCACCTGTATTGGTAAGCAACAGATGCAGGATGTTGGCACCCTTCGTGGGGTGACAACCAGACAGTCAAGGGCATTGAAGTTAACAAAGGTGAGGAAACTTTAGACAAGTGAGTATGAGCACGAGTAATTTACCCAGTCAATGGATGGTAGTTAAAGTCACCCACAACCATGGTGTTCGGATGTATCTTGATAGACTCAAGTAGACACAATAGGCAGAGTGGGTGTCCTGATTCATGGAGGGGTCCAGTAGCTGGCAATGACTTGTATAAGTGTCCTACCAACAGTTAATTTCACCTGAAGTATCTCCAGGAAATAATATTGTTTAACCAATCTGGATGTGTATTTCTCTTTAATAAATATTGATACACTACCTCCTTTAGTTTTCACACTTTCAATTTGTGGTCTGAACATGTAGACGGAGGTGTAACCTGGTATGGCTTGGCTGCTCTCCACAGCCTTGAACCAGGTCTCCGTGACTGCCCAAATGTCTGCATCTTCCAAGGTGAGAACTTCTTTCAGTGAGAGCAGTTTTATGTTAAGACTCCTAGCATTTAGCAGCATAACCTTAAGGTTGTTTTTAGATGGAATTTTTACACTGGGAATTTTGTTCTTCAGACACTACCTAAACAGGCACTATGGGGGTCACATGAGCCTTAGCCAGTGAAGATCAGTATGTCTGTATACCTTTAAGAAGCTTTCCATGGGCTTGCAGAACTGTATAAATACTGAGCACGTGCAAGCCTGACTCCTATTTTGTAATAAGCTTTTGAGATGTAAGCATGCATGTCTGTGTAGTTTGTCAGCTAATCAGTATGTTTATATTTTGTACTGCTGCTATCCATCCTGATGTGTTTCTGTGTAATAAAGCATCGTAAACAAATTACCCCGCCTGTTTGTCTTCAATTTTAAATCAAGACGAGCAACACACAGTCAGAATGGGATTCAGATTCAGGACCAGAATGTATTCAATTAATGGTGGATGAATATAGCAGAGTGGATCGTCTCTTTTGCATGTATAATACACAAAAACAAGTCAGAAATGAATTTCAGGTATCAAAACTTGCTTAAATGATTTCTTACTCAAAGGATATAAAATAAAGCACTCAGAATGCACAAAACACATTTTTAGTTAAACAAAATGTTTGAAACTGTGACATATTGGTAACATATTCAAAATAGTTATGAAAATGTTTGAAATAAAGCTTGAATCACATAAAATGTATAACATAAGGAAAACAACTACATTTTTTGCTATGAGGTACTTTTTCACATTAATTGAAGCTATTTGAGATATCCAAAGTATACAAAGTGTTCGCCAGTTTGTGCAGTATTACAGTGCAAGTAATTTTGCAAAGTCAAGCCATTTCAAAGCATATTTCGCAAAGTAAAGTATTTCAAAGAGTTTAGCAACAATATCCCCAATGGAATGCAAATGTAGGTATAATATAGACAAATCATGCTAAAAATACTAGAAGTAACAGAAGTTTATTAAACTGATGTGAGTGCTTTCGCAGTGGTAGACACTGCTTCATCAGACAACAATAAAATAAAATCAGTCACTTATATATAAAAAAGCAAAAACTCTTAGCCTATCATAACTACTAAAATTCCCTCCAAAAATATTAATGAAAACATAACAAATTAAAACATACATCATTAAAGCAACAAGTACACCTCAAGCGCAAAGTAGGCAATTAAAAACATCTCTGTCATGATGTAAGCTAGAGGGATATGTAAAAATACATGTTTATACACTTCATAATAAATCATAAGAGTATATATATACAAACCATATATACATAAAAACTGTAAAATAGAAAAAAATTGAAATAAAATAATAAAAAATAAACTTATTTTAACTTTCTAGATCTTAATACAGGCTTGAGAGGGACACTACCATTCAAACCGAGACCTCTATGTGACCCTAATCTTAGGATCCATTGTAATTCAATCTCCTCTGTTTTATTTACAATGTCTCCCATCCTCACATTTAGCCCTACCACATGTAGGACCCGAAAAACAAAAGTATGTTGAATACCCACTTGAATAGTGTGTTTAGAGAGGGTAGTACATTCCAAGCCCTTCTTAGTGCAGTACAGATGATCTCTCATCCTTTCTTTCAAACGTCAGTTTGTTTTTCCGACATAGAATCTAAAACAGGTGACAGTGTGCTACAAATACCAGGTCCATGGTATTACAATCCACCTTGGTCCGTATTTGCTACAGGCAGCCAGTACCACGATGTTTAAGATACCTAGACTCATCCACATATCCACAATATGCACATGCCCCACATCTCCAAGTGCACCCCAGTCAGGGATGGTGTTGGTCAACATCCTGGGGTAGCACAACTGCTGCTTCAGATTAATTTGTTCCTGTGTATAAACCTCAGTTTAGGGCCTACTATTTCTTATATTTTGTCATCCACCTGTAAGATGGACCAATTCTTACGAAAAATGTCCTTGATTATATCCACATCTTGTGTATAAGAAAGCACCAGTGGAATCTCATAAGGTCTGGCGTTATGTACGGTAGATATTGGCACCCTGCCAGAAACATAGGGGCTAGCCTGTCCTTTCCTTTCATTCAATACTTCCTGTCTAGCCTTAGTAATTTCAATCTGACTATATCCTCTGGCCTGAAATGCACTACTGAGGGAATCTAACTCAGCATGGAAATCCTTGTCATCACAGGGCAGGCGAGATATTCTCATTGCCTGCTCTGTTACTACATTGTAAAACACATGTAAGGGATGCATACTATCCCTGTGAAGAAAGGTTGGATGATAACACTCCTTCTTGTGTACCTGAGTTCACCATCTCCCTTCCGTCTTAAATACAGTGACATCCAGCTAGTTGATAGATTGAACAGACTTGCACATAGTGAATCTAAGAAAGTTACTAGTCTTCTTATGATCATTAAAAAATGGCATCAGTTCATGCTCAGTACCATGCCAACCAACAAAAATATCATCGACAAATCATCGATAAAACATAATATTAGATTCTCTCCCACTCAACCATGATGAGATTGGCATATGAGTTGGCACAACTCATGCCCATTGCCACACCTGATATCTGCCAGTAACATTTCTTTTCAAATATAAACATGTTGTTATCCAACACTAACTCAAGCAACATACATAAAACATCTACATGACTTGGAGAGAATTTACTAGACCTGAGCAGAACTTGTTTAACCATACAAATGTCCTCCTGGTTTGGGATACAGGTAAATAAAGAAACAACATCAAGGGTCACCAATATATCTAAGGCTGGTATTGTACTATCAGTAGTGGCCTTATACAAATCACATAGGCATTGTTCAGTATCTTTGAGGACCATAGGAATTTCCTTAAGTACTTCCCTCAATTGTAAATCCAAAAAAATGGAAAATGGTTTAGTACCCCAACCACCACCAGCTACTGTCAGTTTAAAAGGAGGATGTACAGGGTCCTTATGCATCTTGGGTAGGTCGTGAAGCTGGGGTATTCAGGGTACATCACCTTTAAAAATTCAAACAATTCCTGTGTCATCAGGCCCATACACAAACATTCATTTAAAGAATTCAAAATACTGGTATGTATACCTGAAACAACATTTACATCAACAATACAATAAGTTGTTGTATCCTGCAACATATCTGACATAGTTGCATAGTAATAATCTGCATCCAGCACAACTACAGGGCCACCCTTGTCTGCTGGGCGAATGACAATGTCTCTATTCAGTTGTAAAGCCTTAAGTGCCTGTTGATCAGCTCTAGTTAAATTACTATCATATTTACCCATATTCATTGCATCAAACTTACTATACACATGTTTTTCACAACCATGTAAAAAACCTTCCACATTATGTGGTAAATTAGGTACAAATAAATATACAAGGCTTATGAAACACAGGCTTAGAGGAAATCGTTTCATTATCAAACATTGCTTTCAAAGCTACATTGCGTACAAAAATTCGTAGTTCAGTCAAACATTTACTTAAGTCTGTTTTAGTGGAAGGTATAAAACCTAAGCCCTTCAACAATAAATAACATTCAGCAGGTTTCAGTACATACCATGAGGCATTCCATACTAGTCCATTTGATTCAAACCCCACACTTTCTTGAGAGTCAGAGTTTGACCAGTGCCCAGTGGATCCTTCCTTTTCTGCCCACCCCTCAAGTCTTCGTTGTCCGCCGACCCTGTTCTGCGATGGCAAAATGGTAAGGGGAGCATAGGAAAAACCTGGTCCTTGGCCATTGAGATAATCTTATGCCACACTACGTGTATGGCTTCAGAAGCAACTATAGCTTTTTCCAAAACAGAAACCAAAGGTGGTTTCATGGAAGGAGTAGAGAACACAGTATTGGTCGTTTCCAGAGGCAAGATAATTCTTGGTTGAACCACATTGGTAGTGGGCGTGATTCCTACATCAGAACTGGTCACTTCCATCGAAGCTGCAGGCTGATTGGTCAGAGTACCTAATGATTGCTCATGGACCTGGGCCAAGTGAAGACATGCTGATGCTGAAAGTTATAAACATCTCTGGCTAATTTCTTTTTCTTTTGAGAAATCAGCCTTCTTTCATAAGAGTTAACCTTGTCTACCAAATCATTCAAATAAAGGTCCACACTCTAATCACCTGCAGCTTTTGATAATTACCACTGATTTACTTCAATCTGTTCTCTCAATTCAGTCTCAACAGGAAGGAAGACGTCAATCAATAGTTTGAGATACGCTCTGCTAGTTTCAAGGTTAATTTGTTGCCACTGGGCTAGCAAGGTGGGGTAGGTATCATCATAAGCAGGTATATTTAATACCCTTAGACCCCTAGGTATCACAGCCAAGCTCAAACATGCTTCAAAATGAAAGCGCTGACATTGAAGGCACTTGAATTTGTAAATATCATTCTCAATATTATGTTTTAATTCACGTACCCTGCCATCCATCCTAAACGTGTCAGTAGGGTTGACAGATAAGTCCAATGGCTTCCCCTAAAGTAGCGGATTAGATGAAGCATTCATACAGCTGGTAAGCTGATTACTATGCACACTTTCACTCAAACATTGTATATTTCTCTCCATATTTAAAACATTAACCACATTGCCTTCTGCCATTCTCGTGAACAAAATGAACAGCAAACAAGAAGTGCCCAAAGCAACAAGAATGCAAGTCCCAAGTAGGTAGCAACAATAGCCCCACTGGAAGGCAAATGTAGGTATAATATAGGCAAATCACACTAAAAATACTAGAAGAAGTAACAAAAGTTTATGAAACTGATTTGAGCGCTTTTGCAGTGGTAGACACTGCTTCATCAGACAACAATAAAAATCAGCCAAAATACCTCACCTGTTCATCTTAAATTGTAAACCAAGATGAGCAACAACCAGTAACTGAAATCCCAAGGGTGACAGATGAAGACCATCTCTGTCGATCATGTCATCATAGGCTGACAGATACTGGATCCCTACAGAATGACACCAGAAACTAAGTCAATTATTGAAGTCAATCATTTTCTGTTTGTATTGAGGCATCATCTTAGGTGAAGGTAAAACTAAATGCTGCTTAACGTTAGGGACATACCTGCCTGAGACACATAGTCCAAGAGCACAGTCATGTTTCTCTTCATATAGTGAAGAGGTACATCTCAAGTCATTCACACCAACAAGGACTACAACAGAGTCGTAACAATAATTGTTCTTGAGAGACTTGAGCGCATGTGTGGTATGGTGGATCCAGGCACCTGACAGACATCTGACCATGACCTTCTCCTTATCCAGCCTCATGAGAGGGGCATCTCTGTGTCTCACGATGGAATCACCTATGACTAATATGTTTGGTTTTGTGTTTTGCCTTAAGGGCTTGACAGATGAGACACTGGTGCGAGAGATATTATGTGTAATGTATTCTGCAGAGGGACCTTTATGTGTAGCATGCTTGTGTTTGTGATTGGGGGGCCTTTGGCATTTAGGTATGCTTCTGGTGAATGATAACTCATGTGGTGTTGTCTTGTGAGCTTACTAAATCAGTTGTATTGCTATTTTTAAAAGTGTCTGATTTAGAAGCTTTCTTCATGAGGCTGAGGCTGAGAGGATGAGAGATATGCTACAAGTATACAACTAAGACAAATTAAATAAAGCAATAGTAACAGAAAGTATGGGGTCACATCAGAGGCTTGAGGGTCATTGATAAGAAGAAACTAAGAACTGTTTCATTGTTATGTAAAGCTTGGCATTAAATATCATAGTTCAGGTTATGCTGTGACAGTATAACTATGCAAAGATAACCATGGGAGCAGACAAAATGCAGTTCAAATGGAATATTTTACCGTGTACATTTTAAGAAATGGATACAATTAGCCTAAACTCTAGATTGATGTGTATGCTTTTTTTTTTTTTTAGAAATAATTCCCAAGAAATGCTTTTTAGAAGTGAACAGACATATGATGGAAAGTTTTAGTGGTACACCAGGCTGTGATTTGTTTGTCTATTGTCATGCAATGTTGACTAATTACTTGAATCTAATCAAGCTGAAAATGTGAGACCCTAGCTCATTAAAGGGTGGGAGATGAGAGGAGTAACTTGGCCAGGAACTGAAACTTGCAAAACTGCTCTCTGTAAAAAGTCTTTTTTATCTCAGTAACTTGACACTTTTGCAAGCTTCTTTCAGAGAATCTGGAGTACATCAGTAGGAACAATGTTTGTAAAACTTAGTGCCGAAAAGTCAGTGATACATGATCTGAAGCCATACCTCTCAATTGTACCTCATTACGAGGAATGTTCCTCATTTGAGGTTTTAAAAAGTTCATGTTCCTCGAAGTTCCACATATAGGGTTTGTCACACATTTAATGTTAGCATTTTTTAACTTGTTTCAGTGGTGAATAGAACTGAATGATACTGTTTCATTAAAATAACTCTTCTGTAAGTAAAATCACATTTTAACTATCCTATGAACTTCTTACTTTGAGTTGTTAATAAGCCATTAGTAAGTGTTCCACATTTTGCCCATTTGTTCCACATTATGACAGGCACGCAGTGTTCCTCATTTTGCAGCTAGAAGGTTGAGAGCTATGCCTGAAGTCTATCAAACTTGATAGCTTTTTTTTCAGTTGTTCCATTCTAAGTGAATGGAAGTCTAGTCTGAGAACAGTTTGCATACTTTTTCTTAGAATCTGAGCTCTCCTAGTGCATTATGGAACAGATTTAGCTTTGCAAAGGAATTAGGATGTCTGCCTCCATGATGGTAGACAAGTATAAAAAAAGAAAATACAATTAGCAATGGGTACTTATTTTGCTGTAGGCAGTTTTGAGAGGTGTAGTAATTCATGGCAGGATAAAAAAATATATGTTTTTTCATCATTTGCCCATAGTACTCCTTTAAACTAAATGTGTGAAGCTAATAGAAAGTGTTGAATCTAATCAGAGCAGGAAGGCAGTATTCCCTCAGGCACATAAACGGGGAGATTTAGTACATAAATTACAGATGTGATTATGGTTGGCTGACTATGCTGACATGAAATAAAAGGTATATTTTGACCTTGAGAAACATCATCAGTTTACGGCTGTTACTGAAACTGAAGCAAGTAAGGAAAAAGAACAAAATAATAAACGCAGGAGTCCAAAGTGCTTTCACCTAACTACCAATAAGTAGGTGATGCTTCATCAGATCACTGTGGACCAGTACAATGGCATTAAGATAAAAGTCAAAGTCAAAAGTAACTTTATTGTCATTTAGATCTACACAAGGGGTGTTTAATGAGATTCTGTGCAATCAGCATATCATGGGACTGGCAAAAAAAGAAATCACATACATAGAAAGACATAATTTAAAACAACATATAATAATACTACTACCATCTTATAAAACAACTCTACACTTAAGTCTATAGCTACATATATTCCTAGAAACACACACTTGTTGAGATACTAAAAACACACATCTGTTAGCAAAGTTCAAGTAATAGTAGTGGACATAAACCATTTACCACATTATGGGTGAACAACCACATAGCAGTAGCAACTGAAGAAAAAAATATTGCACCTGGTAGTATACATTCTAATGTTTGGTCGGGCTTAATAAATAATAGATAAAATAATATCTTGCAATGAATATGCATTAAGTGCATTCATATGGTTAAATCCACTAAATCATAAATATGAGTACTTGACAGACTTGATTATGAGACTAGAAAAAAATCAATGTAATTAGCTACATTAAACAATGACTGCATGTAAACCAGTCTTAAAATCTTGTATAACTTAATGCAGAAAAGTTTTAACACTTATGCTTGTTAGTAATAGTATTGCAGACAGATGCATTGGAATTTGAAATGAGAGAGCTCTGTTTTAAAAGGCAGTGTGACTTATAAATTTAATAGTGCTTCTAAGCCCATGATGTCGGCTTACTTATTTTTCCCCGTGTGGTCCTATAGTAGTCAACCAATGTGAATATAATGCTAATTAAAAATACAATTAAGAAATACTAAAAAATACATCTGTAAGTAAAGACTGTTATGGTCCAGTTTTCTAAGGTCAAGTACAAATTTGATGGAGCAGTTTGTGTTCAGTCCGGGCGCCAGTAAGTTTTTAGGTGAATTTGCCCCTCCAGTTCTTTTTTTCTCAAGTATAGCTTCTGTGTTGCTTTCAAGCGGGCCAGTTGTTACTTTGTCCAGTATGTGGAACACAAATTTCTCAATGTTCCTGCAGTGTAGAGCATGTCTGATTAATAGATTATTGAAATCTAGTAGTCAGATGTCTGAGAAGTGTTTAGTAACCCTTAACTTTAGGGCATTGATAATTTTAGCTCTGTACAATGCTACACATTCTGTGCAGCTAACCTTGTAAACTGCACACTCGGGTCAAGTATTGTATTAATGGACTGGTTTCCATGGATGATGCTCCAGTTTTCATGCATGGCATGTTTTATTTCCAGAGACTTCTTGGAAAATAGGAGAATAACATTTGTTTTTATGCCTGCCTTTCTCAGTATCATTCTGTGAATTCACTATTGATTTGGTCTCTTCATGGTGGATTAAATAGAGCTGGGTCATTGTTTTGTTTCATGGCTGAAGTGGGACAGAGTATGTCTTTTATCAAGTTGTAACTGATTCTCCTTTCAAGAAAGTCAAATTGTAGTTTGTCCACGTTATATAAAAACTGCATCATTTTCCCAGGTGCATGAGCTAGTCTCATTCTTTGTGAATTTGTAACATTTTTCTTTGTGATTTTGGGGTGCATAATGTTTGCATGTAGCAACAGTTTGACTCACTTGTTTTCTAAACAGGGCATTGTTTCTGTATCACTTTCTTTTTTATAAATTGTGAGATCTAGAAATTCTACCTTGTCAAAGCTGCAGTGGTTAGTAAAATGCAGGAAGTTTGTTGAATTTTCAATGTGTTTTTTACATCAAGTTGTTCCATGAGATGAAAATATCATCAATAAAATAATAATAACAGCTCATATACAGGAAATGCTTGGAGGTTAAGATGGCATTTTCTTCCCACTTAACTAAAGCTATGTTTGCCAGGCTTGTGACCATTTACTGCTCTCTTGGCTATTTCCCTTGTTTGTTTGTACCATCTCTGGTTAAAAAGAAAGTAGATATTTTTAACTACAGTGTCCAGAACCTAACCTACTGCATGTATTTCCCTGGAGTTGGTGGAAGTCCTACTACCCATTAATTCTTTAACTGTGTCATTGCAGTATTTATGTGGAAGTGCTGTGTAAAACACTTCTACATCAGTGGTGACAAGTACCATGCTTGGCTTGATCCTAATTTCTCTAACCTTTTTCAGAAAGTCAAGAGTGTTTAAGATTTATGATGGAATATGTTTGGCATTTTCTTTTAGTTTAAATCCCAAATAAATCAACAGGGGCTCAGTGGCATAGCCTCTTCCTGATACCACTGGATGGCATGGAGATTCAGCAAGCAGCATATAAGCTATACCCTATTAGCTACCAATAGGAATTGATATATAGAACAGGTATGAAAGTTGAGAGTTATTCTACTGTAGCTTGGATGAACCGACTATAGCGTACATTTATCACCCTTTCTCAAATTAATTAACAATCATATCTGTATTACAGCAGTTAAATACTGCATGTCATGTAAACTGGATTTAGACCTAATGAAGCTTATTTAATACATATATACATACATACTTACATATGTACACATATTTTAAGCACATGCATTACTGCCCTTCTAGCTTTCCAACATACCAGAACATTTGTTCCCATAATACATGTCCAGGCTGTTCTTAAACATATCTAAACTAGTACTTGCTTTAATGTTATTTGGTTGTCTGTTCCATGCATCAGCTGCCTTCTTGGAGAACCAATTAGTACACTTCTCATTCCTATAAAATATTCTACATAGGTTGTCTGATGCATCTCTAGTACTTTTTGATAACCCCAAATATTCCCGGAGGTAGTTGTCTCTAATTGCCCTACATACCTGCATAAGATCTCCTCTTAGATATCTACTGTCTCAAAAATAAGGATCTACCTTATGCTTACTTCTGAATGCTTGATTGTATTGCTCTAACTCATTGTTCATAATGTTTCCACTGTGCGATATTAACTAACTACTGATTATTTGCCTACCACTGTCGTCATCATCATCATTTATTTTTTTATTTTTTATTTTATTTTATTTTACATTTGTTGACTGGGCTAGTCTAGCTGGAGATATTTCCATTTTCAGTAGAGGCCCGGGGAGAAAAGCTCCACAGAGAATACATAAAGAAAAACATCATAGTGTTTGTAAGAAAGTTAGTAAAAGACAAAAACTAACAACTCTACAATTTCATATTATTACTAAATGAATTAGTTACTACCACACACAGTTGCAGTCCAAAAAACCTTAAACAAAGATAAAAAATACTTTGTATGATAAAGATACAGGGTAGGAAGTAAGAGAAAAGAGAGCTAAGAATGAGGGAAGTTAGAAGGGATTAGTTATGGAAAAGAGAGCAAGTAAGACAGTCAACAAACAAGGAAGTAATTAGGAAGACAAGTGGGAGTAGAAGAAGAAAGCCAGGTGGAGGATAGAGTCAGCAAGAAGTAGGAGGTAGTTTTAAAGTAGAGTATAAGTAGTGGAAAGTTAATCAGGTTTACTACAAGAGCAAAGCCAGTGATTTTGGAAGTGCAGTTTAATGTTCTGTTTGAAAAGAGGCAATGATGTAATCTTTGTTATGTTGCTAGGTAATAAGTTCCATTTTGTACCTACCGAATTGGTAAAAAGGGAGTCACCAGCAGTGTTATTTGATTTTATAGAACTAGTCAATAGTTTACTAGAAGAGCGGAGAGAGTTAAGATTGTTATAGGGGATTATGAGTTGTGAGAGTATAGGAGTGTTCTTTGGTTGGTACAGTATTTTATGGGCAATAGTGAGTTGTTGGATTGCAAGATAGTTTTGAAACTCTAGCCAGCCTAGTGGTTTCAAGTTAAGACAGTGATGGGTTCTGTAGGGGTTACCTGTGGCGAAGCGAGCAATGTTATTGTAGCAGGTTGCCAATTTGGTGAGGTTGGTTTTCTTGAGGTTGGTAAAGATGGGAGAAGCATAAAGAAGAGTAGAAATAAGATGGGAGTGAGCAATCCTAGTTCTAGTTGAAGGCGTCAGAAATGGTCTAATTCGATATAAGGATCCTATTTTTCTATTGACAAGTTTTATGGAGTTGTTAATGTGTTGGCTGAAAGAGAGATTATTGTCAGTTGTAATACCTAACAGTTTGGTGGTAGAGTCGGGTGAGATGACAGTGGCATTGTTGGAGGAGATGGTGAAGTTAAGGGGGAGGTCCTAGAAGTGGGGGTGAAGAGGAGAAGTTTAGTTTTTTTAGCATTTAATAAGAGGAATCGACTGGAGAACCATGTTTCTACGGTATTAAAGATTTTTTGAGTATGAGAAATAAGTTCTGAGGTGGAAGATGCTGAGCAGATGAGTGTAGAATCATCGGCATATTGAATGCAGGTAGCTTGAGGGATTATAGTTTGAAGATCATTAATGAAGAGGGAAAAGAGAAGTGGGCCAAGAATAGAGCCTTGTGGAACTCCGATAGAAACAGGCAAAAGAGAAGAAATGTGGTTATTCCAAAGAAATGCTTGTTTTCTATTTGTAAGATAAGAATTAAACCATCTAATGGCTGGGATATCAAAAGATAGGGATTCAAGAGTATTAATTAATAAAGAGTGGTTAACCATATTGAATGCTTTGGAGAGGTCAATGAAGAGGGCAGAAGAGAGTAGGTTGTTGTTAAGGTTCAGATTAATAGTGTCTACAAAGGAAAGCAGGGCGGTAGTAGTACTATGATACGGTCTGAAGCCATGTTGACAATTAGCTATAATGTTGTGAAGAGAGAGGTGTTGTACAAGCTGATGGTGGATACATTTCTCCATAATTTTGGCCAGAGGAGAGAGGAGAGCAATAGGTCTGTAGTTGGAGTAGTCTATGGAGTTTCCACCTTTATGGAGTGGGATAATATGAGAGACCTTCCAGATATCTGGGATGATTCCTTCTTTGATTGTCCTATTTATGAGAATAGAAATAGGATATGCGATAACCTTGGCAGCCTTTTGTAGAAAAAGTGAAGGGAGCTTGTCAGCAGAGGGGGTACAAGGTTTTAGTTTGAGAAGGAGTCTGTATATGTAAGATGTAGAGATAGGATGTAGAGAGAATTTAAAGGAAGAGTTTGTAAGGTTACATGGTGGGTGTGAGTTGTTGGCATTCAGTTGTTTAGCAAGAGCTTGTATAGTTTCAGTGAAGAACAAGTTGAAAGCATCTGCAGTTTGTTGAGGGGTATCAGGATCAGCATTAAGTGGGGAAGGTGTTTTAGAACTTCCTGGGGAGAGGAGTCTATTGACTGAAGACCAGAAAAGTTTAGAATTATTAAGATGAGTTTGTTGTAGTTCAAAGTAGAATTTTTTTTTGTCAGCTATTATTGCCTTTTTAGTTAGATTTCTAAGCTGGCGGAAGTGTAGAAGATCAGGGTTATTTCTGTGGGATCTCCATGTGGCCCAGACTTTATTTCTAGTGAGAATAAGTTTTTTGGTTTCATGGGAGAGCCAAGGGGCTGTATTAGATTTAATTCTAATGATACGTTCAGGAGCATGTATGTCAAGAATGGATAAAAAAGTTGAGTTAAAGTATAGTACTGCATTTTCAAGAGGAAGTGTTTTTGACGGGTTCCAGTTACATGCACTAAGTTCAGACTGAAACAGTTCTGGATTAAAATGTTTGATGGTGCGTATATTTCTTATAGTGCAGGGGTTTACACAATCAGCCTTTTCCCTTGTTATGAATATTAAGGAGTGATCACTAACATCATCTGGCAAGGTTCCTACTTTGTAACTATCTTTGACTTTGTTTATGAGAATCCAGTCTAAAATGCTTTCTCTATTACTATGTTTGTTGAGCCTAGTAGTTGAGGTAATGGTTTGGGTAAAACCATGGAGGTTGATATGAGAAGAAGGATTATCAGCATTAATGCTATTCCAGTTTATGTTCAGGTCACCTAGTATAATGGTTTCTTGGGGATATGTAGCAGATACCCAACAAAGATAATTTTCGAGGATTGGTATATTGTTACCAGGTGGTAGGTACATACATATAATATAAAGGGATTTTTTGGAATTTAATTGGAGTTTTGCAATGATTGCTTCTACCTTGCTATCTTGAGTTGGAGAGGCAGGAAGGGTAGTAATATTCAGATGATTTTTAAAAAGAATAGCAACTCCACCACGTTTGCGGTTGGGACGGTCGAGTCTTACGATATTGTAGCCTTGGGGAGTAATCTCAGTGTCTTTAGTGAAAGACTTTAGCCAGGTCTCAGAGAGGCAGAGAATATCAAATGAATGTGTGTGAAGGAGGGAATGCAGGTTGGGTATTTTGTTGTTTATGCTTTGGGTATTAAGATGTCCTATTAGGAAGGTGTTATTGAGTTTGGGTATGGATACTAGGGGAGAAGGGAGAGTAGGACCAGGGTTGGGGTGGATATCTCCAGCTTGAAGGGTAGGATTAATAGGTTTCATAGTGAGGTTACATTTTAGAAAGGTTAGTAATTTAGTTTTGTTATCAGAAGGCAAGACATAGCTGAGATGTGAGAGTTGGTGGAATTTAGGTAGTTGATAGGGGTAGAAGAAGTATATGGATATGAATTAAGTGGATTGAGAAATGTTGTAGTGTGTTTATGTGGATAGAAAGGTTGGACATACAATGATTTCTCATAGAAGGATAGGAGGTACACTGAGCATAGGGTGGAAAAAAGTAGACTTGAGAGTAAAAGCTGGGTTGGCAGGTATGGAGCCATAGTAAGAGTAGGAGTATTAGAGAAAGATGAGAAAAGTATGAGAGGAGGAAGTAGAAAGGGGTATTCTACTGTTAAGTAAAAGTATAGAACAATTAAGGATAAGAAAAGAGGGGATAGGAGTAAAACAGAGAAAGGAGTAAAATTTAAGAGGTAGGTATGGTGTATAAAGGAGTAAAATTTAAGAGGTAGTTATAGTGGGAGGGGTAAGTGGAAGAAACTAGAGGGAGAAATAGATAGAATAAGTGGGAGTGTATGGTGGTGAAGGGGTATGAGTGGGGGTGGGAGGAAGTTAGAGTGGGAAGGAGAAGGATTGGAAGGTCAGAATAGGGGGTGTGTCCAGGGAGCTATAAGGTTAGGACCCCTGGGGGTGGGTGGGAATTGGGGGTAGGGAGGGGAGCGGAGTGAGCCCGCAGGGCGAATGGAGCGGGTTGTAACAGGTAGTAAAATGGCTTGACAAGAAACAATCAGTAGAGCTGGATACTAAGGATAAGATTGGTAAGTCAGGAGTAGGTAAGAGCAGAGATGAGTAAGGAGTCTGTGATGGAATAGGTGGTTGTAGACAGTAGTAGTAAAGGGTGAGGAGAGAGTATAAAGGTATGGTCTGGGAGATACAAAAAGTTAGTTAAGGAAACAAGAGAGCAGAAGGTAAATCAAAAGGTGAAAGCTGGGTTAAGGGTGCCACCTAGTGGCTGGGTCTGCTATTGCAGGTGAGTTAGAGAGGGAGTTAGCTGGTTGTAGAACTGGGAGGGGGTGACTGCAAGTAATAGGGGTTGCTGTGTAGGTTAGGAGGTAAGTGGGTGTTAGTAATGTTAAGACCTTACTTAAAATTAAATGGACAAACTCACTTCCTTTCTTTTGAATTATACTGGTATAGTGTGATTCAACATCAAGGGTGACCATAAGGCAATCATCATGAGAAATTGAGTATGTGAATAAATCATTTAAAAAATAAAGAATCTTTTTTTTTTTTTTACAAAAAGGTGATTGTAGTATTGGATGAAAAATATGTTGTAAATATTCAGAAATATATTCTGTTTTAGTTTTATGAGAAGAAATTAGTGGTCTAAAGAAATAATTTATGTTTGTGTGGTTTAGGAATTCAAAAAATTGTCCAAGGTGTGGATATTCTACAAACATGAATTTGTATTCTTCTAAGGTTAAAATCCTTGTTATAACAAATCTAATAAGTTGCAATTAGTATTCTTGAATTTAAACTCTATTATCTCTTTAGTAATTAATTTGCAACAATTATCCTCACTTAAATGTTCTTATGTTTTATTCGTATATCTTTCATGATCCATAATTTCTAACCCCATGCCCTTATCTGCTTTCATTATGCATATCTTTCTGTTTTTGCTAAGTTCTTTTAAAGCTTTATTTTCTTCATAAATAAGATTAAACCATTTTGTTCCTGTATATTTATTTTTAAAAGCATATTGAATAGCTTTATTACAAGCTTTTAAAAAGGTTTCAAGTGTAGGGACCAAAGTCGAATTAAAGTTTCTTTTTCTCTTAAGAACAATTTTATCACTAAAATCAACAGATTTAACATCATTAAAGGCATATTGTAAACTCATTTTACTTGCCAATAGTCTAATATGGCTCTAATAATATAGTCTAATATATCATCATCATCATAAGCCCCATTTTCCCATTATTTTACATGGGGTTGGGTTATCATGCTAACTTTTGCCAACTTTCTCGATTCAGTGCCACACTCCTGCCTTTTTCAACACATATGCCTGCCTGTTGCAGATCTTCTTTCACACAATCCATCCACCTCTTTGCTGGACATGCTCGCTTTCTCTTACCTTCTTCCTGTCTGTCCCAAATCTTCCTCACCAGATTGTCTTCTGCTTTTCTACACAAATGCCCAAACCACTGTAACCTGTTCTGTTTGATCTTTGCTACAATTGGAGATACTTTGACTTCTGCTCTTTTGTCCTCAGTTCTTTGTCTGTCCCACAGTGTGCATCCTACCATCTTTCTCAGGCACTTCATTTCCATTGCCTCTAGCTTCTTCAACTGTTCTGCCTTTACTGCCCAGGGTTCAGTACCATAAAGTAGTACTGGTCACACCACTGGCTTAATACACGTTACTTGGCATTCTTCAGTCATAGACTACACCTGATACTCTATGCCAGTTGGCTGCAGCCCTTCTGATTCTAGCTTTGATGTCTTCATTCAGACTACCCTTCTCCTCAACAACCCCTCCCAGATACTTGAAGCTATTTACCTGTTCCACTATATTCCCTTTTATCTCTATTCTCAGCTTCTTCTGATTTCCCAATTTGCTGCCTCTGAAGTCTCATCTGAGCTTGTTTGTGGTGTATAATTCTTTTTTTTTTTTTGCTTTTTTTTTTTTTAGAATTCTCAGCCAGCAGCTTTGTTACTCACAAGTACCAGTTTTCCCTGTGGATTATATTTATATATACATTTACATATATCTATCTATATCTATATTTATTTATATCTATCTAGCTGTCTGTCTGTCTATCTATCTATCTATCTATGGGTCTATGTCAGAAAATTGAAAAAACAAAAGACTTAATCCCAAAAGAGTGAAAATTCAAAATACTGAAAACATTTGTAATGTGAGGGCAAGTCCCCCCGCACCCCTCATACATGTGCAACATTCTCTTCTTTAGATACAAGTGGAAGATAATTTTCCAAGATAGATCCTGCATTCTGGAATGCAGGCAGTCTTACTGCAACACCAATTTTTACATTAGTTAAGAAGAAGTCAAAACATCATCCAGCATTGTTATCGAACCATTTGCAAATTGTATTTGGGGAAAGAAAAATATCAAAGGCATTCAACTTGGTAACAGTCTGGAAATGAAGGTTCAGTTTTTTTGCAGATGATATTATACTTTCTTTGCAAGCTAAAGATATCTCAATAAAAGCTTTACTAAACCCAATTGAACATTTTCAGAGGCTCTCGGGCCTGAAATTTAATGAAAATAAGACAAAGATATTACTTCCAGTAAATACATAGCCGCTGACAAAAAAATCAAATACTTAGGAGTCATGTTAACTGATGATTTAGATAAAATAATTACAATAAACTGCGCCAACATTCTAAATAATATTAACTCTCTTATTCAGAAATGGAATAGGTTTTTTTTTTACAATGGAAGACAGGTTATATATAATCAAAATTATTATTTTTCTTAAAGTATTATAGCTCACAGATGCCCTTTTTTCTTCTCCCCCCTCAAACATTTTATAAAGGAATTCAAAAAACTGGTGTTAAGCTTCTTATGGTATCCTAATAAATCAAGAATAGTTTGAATCACCATTTAAATGATTAGGAGGAGGGATAAATCAATCTTCCATATATAGAAATATATCTATTGTCATCTGTCATAAAAACAATCTCATTATGGATAAATAATTCTTACTCTGCCAGATGGAAACAACTGCAAGAAAATATATGGCTACAATCAGGTTTTACATTACCACACGAATATATAGAAATGGCATCAAACAACTTTCTCTGGTTGATGAGAGAACATTTTATACAAAGCAAACATAAACATAAAAATTCCATATTCATAAAAAAATATATTAAATTGTTATGAAATCTTCATGAGTAGAAACCCCAAACGTTTGGTTATTCATGCTATATCCTATTACATGTACACAAAACAATATTAAAACCTTTTATTTAAACATAATAAAGGCACTTAGGAAAAATGAATTGATTTATTGGTATCAGCTGTTAGAATGTAGGGATGTTCTGACAATGGGACGTATAAGAAGTAAATTTGATTTAGACAGTGACTTATGGTTAAGTATACAAGACATAAGGCAACATATTTTAAATAGACTAGAGACAATGCAGCTGACAATTAGACAAAATGTATGAAAATTCACAAAAATTCATTTTTAACAGCACATGTTGTACATAGAAAAGTCTATCAAACATTTATAAAATAATTAGAAGACAAAATTATATCACAACAGAAATGTTTGGGACTAGTATAAAACAAGCAAGTTCCAACTGATAATGATAAGAAATATTACTTCTCTCCACAAAGCAAACATCTCTGTCATTGCAACTGAAGCTTTTCACATGAAAGTTTATTCATAGATCCTATATAACACCACATACAATGGAACTTATGTTTAAACAAAATATAGGCTGTTGCAGATGTAAAGAGAATTTAAAAGCAGACTGGCAGCATATGTTCTATGATTTTCATTTACTTAAGCTAGTTTGGGACAAATTTATTTCTTGCAAGTTGTTTTAATGAACATTTTCACTTGTCTAAATCTTTGATTTTGTTAAATTCATCCATACCCCAGTGTGTTCAAAGAATAAAGTTTACACTATTATGGACATTATTAGCAACTGCATGCAAAACCATAACTACAAATTAGAAAAGGACGACTTTACCCTCATTCAGCGAATACAGAAACATTATATTAAATTTATATAGAGTGGAAATAAGAAGTATCAGGAACAGAACAGAAAGAACAACAACTTAATAACATTCTTGGCTAAAGTAGAAACACTGGAGAGAAAGATGACTTAAACACTACATGTAATCAAGTATGAATGCCAAAATGTAAATCTGTATAAACTGAGACAGTTTTGTGTACAGTTTGATTTGATATTTTTATGGTTGCTAACTTTATACTATTGTTAATCTGTTTTAACTATGTATCATATTACAAAGTTATTGAAAATATATTCACTTTAAATAATTCAAAAATATTTAAGCAAATAAATAACATCATCTAGCAGGTGCATTTAATTGTACCTGTTTCACTGATGCTGGGTAAGTTTCAAAACTTTGAATTTTCTAATATCGACCCCCTATTCAGCGAAAGCTGAAAGTATTGAAGCAACAGAAAAACAAATTTTTTCCTATGGAAAGAATTCTTTTGTCCGTTTTTGTTGCTTCAATATTTTCAGCACTGTGGTGGAAAGTTACGGGTTGGGTTCAGGTAAGTGTGCTATTGATTGAGGGTTAGGTTAGTTAGGGTTAGGGTGCGGGTTAGGTATGTGTTCAGTTGTGTGGACGTGAGGGTTAGGGTGGGTTAGGTGAGTTAGGGTTAGGGCGCGGGTTAGGTATGTGTGCGATTGTGTGGACATGAGGGCTAGGGCAGGTTAGGTGAGTTAGGGTTAGGGCGCGGGTCAGGTAAGTGTACGATTGTGCGAACAAGAGGGTTAGGGCGCAGGTGAGGTGAGTGTGTGATAGTGACGGACCTTAGGGTTAGGGTTTGGGTTAAGGTAAGTGGATAGTTAGTGGTGTGTGTATAGTTTAATGTAGGGTTAGGTGTAAGATTTTAGGTATATGTATGAGGATTGCTGTTTGTTTGGTGTGCTTGTGTTGTGTGTATGTGTTTTAGAACAGGGATTTTTTTCAGCAGGAAAAAATTTGCTGTTCTGTATGTTCGATGTTTTCAGCTTTCGCTGAATAGGGGTCGATATTAGAACATTCGAAGATTTGAAATTCCAATGTTCTAATACAGACCCGGGAAATCAGGAACTTGACTTTTTGCATATGTGGTTTAGTACTATTGTATAATGAAGGCCAAAATCCTAGTTCTCTCGCCCTTCTTTTAGTAGATTCAGAACCTGGGTGATCACAATGCAAAATCTGGATATACTCATGATGTAAGGAAGTAGGAACAACAATTTTAGGACCTTTGAAAATAATGCCATCTTTTATCAAAACCTCATCTCTGTAAGGAAAATAAGGTTGCACTTCAGGTGGTACACTAGATAGCTTTGATGGCCATCATACATTGATGTAGTGGTTGAGCTTTTGCAAAACTGGATCAGTCTTTATATGATCTCTCAGCTCATCAAGTCTCATGGTAGAAAAATGACATGCTTCCATGACATCAAAGTCAAAAATCTCTGTGTCAAGCTGTTCAATTGTATTTCTGGGCAATCTGGATAAGGTATCAGCCAGATAAAGAAGTTTCCCTTTGTATAGACCATTTTGAAGTTGTACTTTTGCAATTTGAGCATCATCCTTTGTAACCTTGCTGGAGCATAATACATAGGCTTTTTTAAAAGATCAGTTTAAATCTGGATATCTCGACCATAAATATAATCATGAAACTTCAAACATGCAAACACAATCAACAAAAGTTCTTTTTCAGTTTGAGAATGTTGCATTTCAGTTTGGATAAGAGTTCTAGATGCATAGGCTACTGGTCTGGCTTCTTGAAGAATAACTGCACCAAGACCAAATTTTGAGACATCACAGGAAAGAGTTACCAGTTTATTGACATTATAGTATCTTAATGTAGATAGAGTTGCAATTGGTTTACTATTGAAAATGTGAACGGCACTTGGGCGACAGTCGGATAGTCGAACGTATAAGGTCGGAAACACGGATGTCGAAGACATAATAATCAATCTAGGAACGGTTTTAACATGGGTCGAGGTAGGGAAGATGTTTGTAGTAGGGAATAATACTGAACACCTACCTCGACCCATGTTAAAACCGTTCCTAGATTGATTATTTTGTCTTCGACATCCTTGTTTATGACCTTATACGTTTGACTATCCGACTGTCGCCCAAGTGCCGTTCGCATTTTCAATAGTAAACCGTTGCAATTTTCAGCTTAAGGTTTTCAAATGCTCTCTGATGCTGATATAACCAAGACCATGAAAAATTTTTGCATATCAGCTCTCTCAAAGGTGGTGTGAGCTCAGTGAAGTCTGGTATGAACTTGCCCAAATAGTTTACCATACCAAGAAACAATTGTAGAGTTTAAACATTATCCAGTGCTGACATCTCAAGAATGGCTTCCTACTTGGAGAGGTCTGTACGTAAGATAGTGAATAAATGACCTATATATGTAACTTCTGGTAGTCTGAACTTACACTTCAGAGGACTGAGCTTCAAGTTCACTTCATGTGCTCTGTTTCGAACTTTCCTGAAGTCTCTGTCATACTCTGCTTCACCATTGTCTCCGACCAATAAATCATCTATTTTATGGCACATGGATATCCTGAAAAAAATTGCTCCATTGCACTCTGAAAGACTTCCCTTGCAGAATTTACTCCAGATGTCATCCTGAGAAATCTATATCTTCCAAATAGGGGACATCATGATGTAGTGGTTCAGCTTTTGCTATAAATAGGGTACTGAATGTAGTCAGTAGTGAAGATTTGCAATCAAGCATCACTTGCCAAAATGAACTCTTTGCATCCAAGACAGAAAAAACAGTAACATTAAGTATCAGGGCTGCAACTTCTTCAGCTGTACACATATGATGATGACATCCCTTTAATGCTTTGTTCAAATCTCTTGAGTCAATGCATATTCTGATTTCACCTGAGTCTTTTTTGTGAGCTGCTATCATGGACAACACCCATTCAGTAGGTTCTGTAACTAGACAAATTACACAAGGCTGCAGCATTTTATCCAACCAAGCTTTAAGTTTCTTCTGCGTAGCTATTGAAACTACTCTTGCTGATCTGACTACTGGACTGACCTCTGGGTCTAACTTCATAGAATACACAACTGGACGCTTGCCTAGTTTGTCATTGAAGACATCAGCATATTCTGAGAAAAGAGCTTAAGTAAAACCAAAACTGGGATATGAGCTTATATGATGGATTTCCTTGGTAAAGGAAAGCAGATTCATTCTCAAACTGTCTTTGGTATCTAATAATGACTGCAGAGGTCTTCAGACTATATAAAATAGCAAGCTGTAACTGTTCCCAGGCAAATAACATGAAAGCACTATTGAACATTAGGTTTGAATTTCTTCACATCCATAAGCAACAAGTTTTGCACAGTTGGTCAAATTATATTGCTTACCAGCTCTCACTTTAGCAAATGTGTCTGCTGACATAACATTACACTTTGAACCAGTGTCTACTTTGAGCTTTGTGGGTTTACCATGGATCAAGACAGTACAAAACACTTCATTCTTTGCGCATAAATCTATTGCATTAATATTTTCACCAACCACTGATACACCATCTACAGAGAAAGTAAATAGAATGTAAAGTTGCAGCATTCTATATGATCAACTTGCTTTTTAAGTGACCTTTCTTTATAATTGAACGAGGTTTACTTGATTTGCAAAACCTTTGAAAATGGTTCAGTTTTCTACACTTATGGCATTGTTGACCAAATGCTAAGCACTTTTCTCTTTTAGACTCATGGTTGGCACCACAATTGCAACAGTTAACAATAAAGCTTGACTTGGGTTTTGCTGACTCACCTTTGTGTTGCAATGAAAATGCTCTTTTAACTGAACTAGTCTTAGAACATGCTGGAGGACTATGGGACTTCCATGCCACACCCACAGGGGCTGCAACTACCATGGGCTTAGGCCTGTTTCTGTTAGCCACATGCTGCATGCTGTCTACATTTTCTCTGGAGCCTGCTTAAACCATGCTCTTATCACTTGCATACATACGTATATGCCTTTCTGTAATTTCATGGATTTGACAAATCTCAATAGCTTTACTCTGCATTAAATCACTGTCATAAAGCAAAATCTTTTGCAAAGTAACACTCTTAATACCACACACAAGCCTGTCTTTTATTAACTTATGCTTTAAATCACCAAACTTGCATGTTTCAGCTTTGTTTTTCAGATCAGTAGTATAAGCTGTAAACATTTTTTCTGGCTTTTGACCTCTTGTATAAAACAAGTGCCTCTCTATTGGAACATTTGTCAGGGGGTTGCACAATTTTCTCAATTTGCATTTCAAACACTTCCCTTGATTCAGCCTGTACAACAATATGACAGTTTTCCCCCTCTCCTTCATACACGGCTGGTGCATACACAAATGTATGCTCTCTTTCAATAGTCTCTGACCTGGTTAGGTTTAGCAAAAGGAATGCCCTGGTGGATGTATCTTTGTCAGAATAAGCTGCATGTATGAAAATATACTCTTGTTCACATATTCTCCAGTTCTCTGCAATATTCTGATCAAATACAAGTAGACCTGGTCTGCAAAATGCATCTGCCATATTAACACATATCAGTAAAGGTTTTGCAAGTATGCATGAACACACACACACATACACATATGCCAGACATTTATGCCAGTACTTGTAACTATGCCCAATAGCACAATTAGCCTCTGAGTAACTGAACTTTGTGAAATACTTTTCAAAATAATTCTCCAAGGCACAAGAACACTTTTGAAATCACTGTACTTTGAGAAATCACCGATTATCAGTGTAAGAAACATTTCAAAATAACTGCACTGTGTGAATAAACTGGGCAGAAGAAGCTCAGAGTAAGAAACATTTTGAACCACCTTCACTTTGTGAATAAAAAGTACAGAGCACACTGAAACTCTTCCAAAATGGCTGTTTTTTTTGCTAAATAGCTCTTTATGGTGCAAGAAACACTCTGTAATGGTGGCCCGTTGTGAACAGACACACACAGCACAAGAAACTTTTTCAAAATGGCTATATTTTGACTGCACTTCATGAACAGTTCACTTTGCACACCACATACTCTTTTAAGAATCAATGCACAGTAATAAACATACACTGTAAGCACTTTTACACACTTTGAGACACTTTGAATAACCCTAGTTATGCCCTGAACAGCTTCAATCAATGCAAAATAACAGTGTATGCCAAAACACAGTAATTTGCAAAAATACATTCAGTTGCCTTGCTTTATTTATGCTTAGTGTGCCCTTTTACCCTTTTATTATAATCTCTTTTCTTGCGCTCATTTTACTCTAACCATGCTTGTTTTACTTTAAACATGCTCATTTTTCAATTCCGAGGTAACTGAACCCCTTATGTGCTTTTTTGATAATCATTTTATCAAATATCTTAACTTACAACATTTTGTTTAATTAATAAATATTTTGTGCCTTTCATTTGCTTAATAAACATTTCCATGCTATTTGTTTACTTAATAATATATTCTGTGTCCTTGTAAAGCTGTTTTATCTTTTGAATACAATAACTCATTTGTGCATATTTTCATTACCTTCGGTTAATTTCTGGCCCTTTTTGCTTTAGGTTTGCTTAATATACCTTCACTGTTAGCTGTACACCTCAAAGCTCTGAAAAGTGGTCTCTGGCATCCTGTTTCTGACACCATGTTTCTCGTCAGGTCAGGCTAAAACAGACAAACATTTGCGGGTTCTGTTTAAGCATCTTTATTATGTAAAAAGACATCAAGATTGAGGCTTAGTAACTTTAACTTAGAAAAACCTATAAACAAACTATCTCTCTCATACCTGCTCACACTCTGGCTGCACTCTCAAAATGGCATTGAAGCTTGCACATGCTTGATGTTTCTATACATGTGCTGTCCTTGGAAATGCTTTTTAAAGGTACAACACACACATATTCTACAGTGTATATTCTGCAAAACTGCCATTTGAAGTGTATTCAAACAGATATATAAAATATTTCTGACAAGCAATACAAAAGTACATTGTAATCATGAGAAAGTAAGGAAGAAAGAAAGAAGATATACTAATGGAATTTTTCATTGTTAGTTATGTCTTCTGATCTGGTTAAAGCTGCCACATGCATTCAGTTATTTTATTGTTTCTAAAGTTATCAGTTTTATAAATAATTTCATAAAGATTTGTTGTGGTGTGGTTTGATTATGATTAGCATTCACTATTTATCTATTTATGTTTTTAGAATCACAGGTCAATATTAGACTAGCACACAGTCCACAGAACTGTTGTGGAAGAGCAGAGATTTACGTGAATTCTACTTGGGGAACAGTTTGCGATGCATCATGGGACATGCATGATGCAAATGTTTTCTGTCAGCAGCTAGGCTGCGGAACATCTATGGTGGTGAAATCTAAAGCATTTGGTCAAGGAAGAGAAAATATCTGGCTCAGTAATCTGCAATGCACTGGCACAGAAAAATCAATTTATCAATGTCGGGGTTCTCCTTGGGGAGAAAACTACTGCTCACACTCAAATGATGTTGGTGTAATCTGTTCAGGTAATGTATCATTGTATTCATTTTATGTACAACAGAAACACAGAAACGTAGATAAAGACAATAACCATGTAACACAGACTAAAAGTTTTACATTTTTAAGATAATCCATTTGCATTTTTCATGTAAAGTCTGTTAGTCTATTTTCCACATACTTCACAAAAACATGCTCAGCTGGTTACTCTAAAATGCTGTTTTTATATACATATATATATATATATATATATATATATATATATATATATTAATTTGCCCTTATATTCCTGGTCCTCTTACAGCTGGATATGACCTCCAAAGGATCATTTCATCTATGAAATTAACAAATAGATACATTTGATAAAGTGCAGGCTCTAGGAAATGAGCCATGCAGCATAGCAGCCTATTTTTTTCAAAATAAATAAATAAATAAATCATACTCTGAAGCATTGTTCATTACAGGATATACTAGACATGTACAATCTGTATGCATGATCTATATGCATACAGCCCCTGTACTGATTATATATTCTCTTGATTTTATGAACATTTTTTTTCTGAAGGGTGAGATTAGTTCAGAAACTATTGAGACTTTTGCAGAAAATAAAATCTGATGGCAGATGAGTGCTTTTCGTGCATAACCCTCATTTCCTCTAGTATGAGAGTAACTGTTACAATCTAAGTAATGTAGCCTACATTCTTTTATACCACAATGAATCAGCTTTATGTTTATATTTTGAACTCTTAAATTTTCTGACTTTATACAGCCTCAATTTGTTCTGGAATTGCTATTCTTCCCGTCCATTAGATTCTTTTCCATCTACACATATCATTTGTATGATGCATTTTTCTTTGTTTTGTAATTATTTTGACTTGCTCAAGTAAAGATTTATTCTGCAATATACTAATGCCTTTGCTGTGTGTGAAATACTATATTTGTTTGCCACAGCACCCTGGTGGCCACTGCAAATACTGTTCTGTATTTCTCACTGCTTTGGACAATTCACATCTTATCTTCAGACTGCTGTTATAGATGGCTTTTTAATATTACTGACCAAATCACAGTACATGGACTGAATAAAATTTACAGAAAAAACACTTTAAATAATGACTCTAATGAAATAAGTAATACATCTGTTTTTGACTTATTAAACCCTAGTAATAGCTCCAGATGTTTTTCTGGGATCGGATCATCTTAGTGGATGTAAAAGATCATATGGCACCTATCAAAAAGAGTAGGGGTACTTTATAGATTATCACAGCTCATATACATTATCTACATAATAAACATTATTAACAACTATTCATACTTTCTATGTACAATACAATACAGTCCCCTATGCTTTAAATATTCCCCCACCCATTTTTCCACAGCCAAAAATATATCTTCTTCAAAATCTCAGATAATATCCATTTCCCATTAAACTTCACTTCATCGAGTCTCTCAACTTCTTCACTATAGAACACTTCAAAAATACATGTTCCATTGTTTCAACTTCCTGCATACTCTTAATTATATTATTTTATAGGGCATATTAGCTTTAACAGGCAGTTTACCTTTTGTCAGTCGCCATAAAAAATCTTTGCATTCATAAATATTTCTTATTTCATGCAAATCTTATTTTAATCGCATTTCTTTTTTATTCTGTAAATGTTTCCATGGGAAAACATAATAATGCTGATTCATTATATTCAAATATCATTATTTTCTGTTTTTTTTTTCCGACATTGTTTATATCCAATTTAAAAAAAAAAGTTTTGGTACTCTTATCTCTTTGTTCATATCATATATCCATATTTTCCCTAAAACTAGCCTCTGTGGAAAAAAAGTATATTTAACTTTCAATATAACATCTATTAAATTTGTATTCTGTTTTTGTAATCTTAGCAACGATCTATAAAGATTCATAGAAGCTGCATGAATAATTGGATTAGTTAACACTAGTCCTCCTTCCTCTTCTTTAACATATAAACCCCCCCCTTTAACTGGATTTAGCCTTGATCCCCATATAATAAAATACAAGAAAATACAATGGACAATATCTCTTTGTCATATGTGGACAGGATTATATATACACTTGCTAAATAAGCCAATTTATGTAAATAATCAAATTTATTAAATATACTTTTTTGATATGACAGTTTGTATGACTTATAAAGCAGACACATTTCTGTTAATCTCTGTTTAATTCTCTCCCACTATTTTTCTCTGTGCTGAATTGTTCCAAATACTATCCCCAATATAGCTGCAACCCCGTCATTAAACTGAATATCAAGTATCTTTAAATAGCAATATAGTTTTTTAATGCCTTCCTCCATCCACTCCTTATTCTTATTACCTAAGATTATATCATCTGCATATGTAAGAATTATTAGAATTATTATTTCTTCTGTTAGTTTATAATCTGCAATCTTTAACACTTTATTCATTTTATTAACAGCCACATTCATTACTAATACAAATAAAATGCTACTTACAGGACATCCTTGCCTTATCCCACACTCTATTTTTATTTTTTCCACTTACCCATCCTTTTAATATTACTTTTACATTATTTTTTCTCATATACTGACATCATTTTTATCTTTTCACTTATATTATAATCTCTTAATATACCCCACAAACAAAGGTTATAATATTTTTTTCTTTTGGTTTCTTGGACGTGTGAGGCATTTTCATTTAAATTGATGGAGTTTTGTCTGCTGTTCACCAAACTGGTTCTTAGTATCCCATAAACATTCATATTGTATTCTATTAAATGCTTTACTCACATCTCCTGCCATAACTTTAGCTTCAACCTTTTTATTTATAATGTCGTCTATCACTTCTTTCATTATCCATAATCAATCCTGAATTCCTTTCCCTTTCTTACCAAAATTTGTATACTCAAGCAATTTATCTGTTCTATTTCCTAATCTTTTGTCTATGTTTTGCATGAATATCTTATAATCTCTATTATTCAATAATACTAGTCTCCAAATTTTTTATGTCATCTTTATCTCCTTTTTTTCCATATGAATATCATAACCACATTACGTATTTCGTTTCCTACCACTCCTACTTCTAACCATTTATTTAATACCTCCACAAAATATTGTTTTCATTATTCTTCCATATTATTGTACACATGATATTCAATGCCATCCATTCCTGTAGCTTTCTCCATGTTAAGTTATTTTACAATTCCATTAAATTCTTCTATACTTATGCATTTTTCCAAACTCTTATCTTCCTTATTCATTTTTTTAACTTTATATTTTGTCTCTCTTTTATCTCTTCCTTTACAAAAGTATTCTCTGTGTTTCCTTATTATTTCAAAAATTGTGTCTTGCATAGTTATTCTTACTCCATTATTCTTCAATTCCCTTATTATTCTCTTATTCTCTTTTAATATTTTATTCAAGTACGGAGCCACTGTTTCCCTTTTCCCTTGTAAAAATAATTGTATTTATATATAACATTTTCTTAATTTTTTCCTGATTTATTTCATGTCTTCTTTTCATTTTCTTAACACTTCTGTCATGAAAGCTGATACTACCAGCCCAGCTATCTGGAATTTTGGAATTAATTATATGTCATTTGTGAATATCAACATAATTCATATGTTTGTGTTACAAATGTATTAGAACTGAATGTTATATAAGATAGTTTGTACAGACATATGTGCTGAAGAGATAGTCTACAAAGTGTTGTTTAAAGATGTAACCACAGTGTACCTATTGGATTAGAAAAGAGGTGTTCCTGCACTATTGTAACTGTTTATATGTATATAGTTTAACAATGGAAGCTGGGACACAGGAGGTTAACTTCAGAAAATTAGTTGAAATTAAATTACTTTATGGCCACACAATAAAAAGTTATCTTCCAGTTTCAATACAGCAGGAGACATAATATCTATACCAGAGAAGTATTTTGTATTGTCTTGGAAGTGTTTTATTGTTTTATGACTTCCAGGATCTACAAATATGTGAGGAAAAGCCTTTGTCTATGTATTTTCACAGGTAGATGTTAAATGCTACCGGCTGCATCAATGGTTGTGATATAATTCTGCAAGCGATCCCAGCAGTAATATTTGAGATATTCATTTAAGAACTCTCTGATAAAGACTGAGTATTCTGTATTTTATCTTTGATCCACTCACCACATATGCCTTGTTGCTTTGTAAGTAAGTCAACTAAGGTATAGTAATTATCTTAGATTCAGTCAGGAATATAGTGAAATATAGTTTAGATGTTTTCTTTATTTATTTGAGACCTTCCTGTAATGTTGTTTGAAATATCTCATGTGATTTTGAACTCTGATGTTACTGTGATTATATACTAAGTATTTTCTAGTTTTTTTATTATATATCATTAAATATATTTAAATCTTTTCATCGTGGCTGATATTTGTGAGACATATTTAAGTTCTGAGAGAACTTGCATATCTATTTGGTGACACTGTGTAGGTCACTTCTAATAACCTTGCTCTTGGTCAAACTACCATTTGTATTGATGGTAATATTACACAGTAAGATTGAACACCCTTTGTTAATGGTCTTAAAGTAGCTGATAAAGAGTTGGTTGGTGGCAGTGATAACTAACTTGCAGTCTGGGCAGAATGGGGCATAGCTAGTAAACCTGTGCCAGGCTTTCTCAAGTGTGTGTGTGCATAAATCAAACCTCAAAGTTTGTGTGTGTCAGCTACCTGATCAGGGACACAAAGTACTGGTTGGGCAGAGAGGGTGCTGGAGGTATTGGCTTGGCCACTCAGCTAAGATCTCAACTCTATAGCTGTGCCAGTGAGGAGTCAGTCTTACTGGGGATCTAGAGAAAGAGGGAGAAACCAGCAGAGAACTGACTGTGGTCTGTGTGTGCTCATAAGGGAAATTGCACTTGATGCAGAGAGCTGCATCTGGAAATACTGTGTGTGTAACTGTCATCCTTCCAATGTACATCCTGCACTGGCAATAGTGTTGAGGATTGAGGCTGCTTGATTACTGGTCCAGTGGTGGGGCATCACAACTTCTCTGAATAGATTCTGACTCAGTTGCCAATATTTTAGTTTCTCTAGCCTTCTCCTCATAGCTTGACATTACAGAAAACACTTTTTTATATTTTTCTTAACAACTTATCAACCAACTCATCCAGTTTTCATTAAAAAAAATCTTGTATCTTTATCATCTTTCCTTGATTGATTAATCTCTTTTCGGCCTTCTTCATCTAATTCTTATTCATTAAACCTCTTTATGCCTTTATTCATTTTTATATATCCTTCCTTCTCCTACACTTCTACCCATATCTAAATGAGCAAAAAAAATACTGTTACCTTAATTCCTTCTTATACAATTTGTAAGCTGTCAGATATTAGCAAATAATCAATTTCCATTTTGACATACTTTCTTTTATAAGTATTATCTCATATACATTCCTAACATCACTTCATTCTTTTCTTCTTTTCTTAAATCATAATTAAATTCCCCTACTGATATCATTTGCATATTTATTCCTACATAATTTAGATTTTTTTAAAATATCATCTTTCTTCCCTTGTAACATATGCATATTTTGCAATAATTCTATACCCATCTTTTTTTCCACCTTACATCTATCACCCTTATTCTTCCCAGTTCTACTATTGTAATATATAACACTTTTATTGTTTCCTGACATAACTCACCTATTCTTGAACATGTATCTTTCCCATATTCCAAATAATGTTTCCTCCCCATAGCTCTTCCACGTGCAACCTTTCTTATTCTGTTAATACTCTTGTGTCTTCTAATATAATTATATGCATATCAAGTGAAGAATACCATTCTAATAAGCCTGTTCTTTTAAAATTCTTTATATGTTTAACATTTATTGCTAAACTGTTCAGCCTCCTTTTAAAGTAAAATTATCCGCTTACATGTCTATCCTTTACCTTGTTTATTTTCTTTCATAATTATACTTTTTAACTTCCTTTTATTCTCTTTCACACTTTCCCTTATAGAATACTTGTTTCCCCTCATTACTTTCCAGTTTACATAATCGTCTTCACGTTTGTCTTGCACCACTTCCACTCCTACATTATTTACATTTTTTGTCATCCATTATTTCTTTATTTCTTATATTGTAATCTGTTTTTCATTGTTCTATTCTACATTTCTTTCTATATTATGTACATATTCCTGTATCTGCTCTTGCTCTATAACTTCTACATTTTCTCCAGAATCCACCCACACATTCCTGGTTCACCCACACATTTCTTAGCCTCATACCTTGGCTTATCACAAGTAAAACATTTTCTTTTGTGACAATTACTGATCAAATGGGCATTTTTTCCACAAAAAAAGCTTGTTTTCAGTTGTCCCCTATTTAAAAAAAACCTCTATTACCATCTACATTTATCACACTTGGAATATGTATAATATTTTCATTTTCCATTTTCAAAATTATCCCACATTCCCAATCCCCAGTCCATAAACCTCTATCATATATTTCTGTAATGTCCATAAGTTCTTTACTTAAAGTCTTTAAATAGTCCTTTAATAATTTGTTTTTTTAACTTCCGTTCAAAATTGCACAAACATTCTCTGTCTCTATGAAAAGCTTGCACAACATAAGAGTTCAAAGAATTACAGTTTTTTAACTCAAATTCCTCTGAACAATTCTCCATATACTGTACAGACTGAAACAAAGTGTCACAATATTTTCCTTTACTAATGTCAATAAAAGCTCTTGCCTTTTTAGGGGAAGTACCCAATGGTGCAGTCACAGTTTCCCAAACCTCCTACCTTTCAAGCCCTTTTTCTTCTTTACTACTTACCCTTACCACAAATGTCTTCCTTGCTATCTTTTTCACTCCTCCCACTTATCTGTCTCCTTTTCTGTGGTCTCTACCACCTCCTCTTCCTTTATCTACTCCATAACTTCACCCCATGATGCTGCCACTTCACTCTAGTGTTTACTCTGGTCTGCCATTCCTGTTAAATAAACATCCCACAACCCTCCTGACTGGAGGGTTTTAACACCACAAATTTGTGTTAAATTTTCTTCCCTAAGAAGATTTTGCTGAGAAATATCCCCCGAGTCCATGATTGGTACATATGATCGCCCATTTAATTCACAAAGTTGCTCTTGAGAAGGCTTGACTTCTTCATGGAATATAATTCCTCTTCTTCCTTCACATAATCAGCTACACATGTCTGCACTTCTGACATAGCCTCTCTGCTCTGAACCTTCCTTTTGCAGTCCATCTTCAAAGATTCACTTTTCCTTCGTAAATCTACATCGCCACAACTTGTGACATACTCCATTCTTTCTTTCTGCTTCTCTGAGCTGAATTCACACTCTGAAAGCAGGAAGCATCACCAGCAATAACGTCCCCATATGCTATGAGTAAGGGAAGTTCCCTGTTGCCCTGGCCAAATTTCCCCCAGTAGTATAAATACCACCTCAAGTCTTCTATGAAAAGAGGATATTAGCCTAGTGTGACTAACCTGGTCAACAAAAGATAACAGAATAGCTTTTATGATTTAGGGTCTTGATGTTCTAAGTAAGAATGTTTTGTGGGTGCTCACGTTATGTGGAAGGTTTGAACAGGTGCATGCCAAACAGGGCATTATACTCAATGACTGGCCTTCAGAGTGTGTAATACAGTGGAATGATCAGATCTGTGGATTCTAGGATTATGACCTGTGGTTTGTAGGATTATGATGTAGAATAGAATGAATTCTACTGCTGTAAAGATTACACTGTGCTAAAACAATTGTCATTTAAACTTCCTTAGTAGCACTTATGATTCTAAAGATAAAAAATGAGAAAATAAGTGCAATTTGTTATACTATTGCACTTTATAAACTGTATTTTGACTAATTGCTGTATTATTTCTGCTTTTTACTTTTTCGATCGTATCATTTTCTACACTTGATTTCAACTCTCCTGTTAGCCCAGATAGTATAATCTAGATTCAGATCTACTGAATCTAGCCAGATTGTGTAACACCTGAGCAGTAAACCAGCCATCTTACATTAAGAATTTCTCCCATGCACCCTTGCAGTAGGAGAGTGTAGATCCAGCCTTGTCTGAGTTGGGGATTGCTGGAGGAAGGTTCATTGTGTGCTTTCTTATTGGTAGATTAGCTTAAAAGTGTTTAACGTCAATGTATTTAAGCATTGCATTTGTGCATTGGTGCACACTGTACAATGGGGGTTATCAGGAGCCTGTTTAGAAGCAAACACCTTGAAATACAATTTCTCCCAAGAAATTTTTCAGTGTTGCCCTCCCAAGCCTCATAGCTGCACTGTGGGCAGCTCAGTTGTGCACCGAGCACTTATCATTGTAGCCTTCAATAGAATAAGCACCTTTGTGAGTCCTAGCACAACAATTGGTCTTACTAGCCCACCCCCTTCCTTAATAGTACTCACAGCAAAATCCTGCTATAATGGATGGTCAGTTTCCAATCATTTCTCTGTCCAGCTTGATTCACGTGGTCATCCTGAGGCAATCTAGTAATTGCCTCATGTATACTGACAACTACTTACAAACCAATACCCTATGTGAGAAATGTAATTACACTATGAAATTGGAATCAATTATCTCACATAACAACAAACTGGACATCAAACAAGTTGTCAGCACACACATATCACCTCTGACATAAAATAAGGACATAACACATAACTCCACATATGCAGACTTACTCACTAGAAGCCTATCGAAAGATCGGAGAACTCCCAAACACAAACCACTTGCGCACACTGCAATGCAAACAGAACCCACTACACATAATAACCCACACACCAGTGTCTCAGCAAATAAGCCCCTAAACAAAACACTTCAAAACCTCTCAGGTTTATATGAAGAGAGACATGACTGAACTCTCAGATTATGTGTCACAGGCAAGTATGATCCTAGCCCTTAGCAGCATTCTACCTTCATACAGGATGATGCCACAGTATAAACAGAAAAAGATTTCCCTTCAGCAATTGGCTAAGCTTCTGGTGTCAATCCAGGGGGATCCAGAATCTGTCAACCTGGGAAAACATGGTCAGCAGACCATGCTGCTTTGCCAGAGATGGTCTGCACCCATTTCCCCTAGGCTTTTATGTACTGGCAAAGGTGCTTGCTTCCCCCATAGTGCCTTTTTTAGGCAATGTTCAAACAACAAAATTTCTGATGTAACAAAATCCACTTGAGAAAAACTCAAGGTTCTGCCGCTTAAATCTAGGAAATTGCACTCCTGGAAGCACTCCTCACATTGCAAGATGATGACATCTATGCAGTAACTGAGACTTGGTTTAGTACCACAGAGAGCTCCTTGACCATGCAAGGTTACAATGCCTTCCACATATTCAGTCCTCAAAATGAGCATGAAAGAACCAAAGGCAGAGGTGTATCCATCTTCATTAAAGCCACGTACACATCAAGACTGGTTAAACAGTATGCCTGTGTAGAAGTATTCCGTGTCCAACTAACTATAGCATTAAAGCCACGTACACATCAAGACTGGTTAAACAGTATGCCTGTGTAGAAGTATTCCATGTCCAACTAACTATAGCATTAAAGCCACGTACACATCAAGACTGGTTAAACAGTATGCCTGTGTTTAAGTATTCTGTGTCCAACTAACTATAGCATTAAAGCCATGTACACATCAAGACTGGTTAAACAGTATGCCTGTGTAGAAGTATTCCATGTCCAACTAACTATAGCATTAAAGCCACGTACACATCAAGACTAGTTAAACAGTATGCCTGTGTAGAAGTATTTCGTGTCCAACTAACTATAGCATTAAAGCCACGTACACATCAAGACTAGTTAAACAGTATGCCTGTGTAGAAGTATTCCATGTCCAACTAACTATAGAATTAAAGCCACGTACACATCAAGACTGGTTAAACAGTATGCCTGTGTTGAAGTATTCCGTGTCCAACTAACTATAGCATGAAAGCCACGTACACATCAAGACTAGTTAAACAGTATGCCTGTGTAGAAGTATTCCATGTCCAACTAACTATAGGCAAAATACCCTACCACATCATTACTAGTTATAGGTCCACCACCATGAACCAAGAAAAGCACACCACCTACCTGGGCCTACTGGAATAACTTGCCATACAGCCAGACACCTTGATCATGGAAGATTTTAACTGTCCTTTGATTGCCTGGGTGACTTACACAAGCACAGACATGCTCAGCCATGCTCAGCTAGAGGTTCATGGACTTTGTCAATACAAATACCCTGGAAGAAATAGTCTGCACCCCCACAAGGGGCTCAAATGTCCTAGACAATATACACCAACATGGAGGGTTATTGCATTCCCTCCTTTGTGATGCCATCACTGGTAAGGTTGGACCACAAACAGTCTTGTGTGATGTAACACTGGGATTCAACACCCCCACAGTGGCAAAAAAAACCTAAAACATTTTTCCAAAGAAAACTACAGCCTACCAAGCGATTGTATAAAAGGTTTTAACCTCCCCCCCCCCCCCCCCACCGGAACACAGACAATGACTCCTATACAGAGGTGCACACAAATGACCTGTATAAACAATTAAGCAACTGTATAGACTTTGGCTGTACCCTACTGGATCAAAACCAAGCCCACCCAAAAAAACAAGCTGCCCTAGTGGACCTCAAGTATAAACAGGTTAAATAACAAGAGGAAGAAACTCATGTCCAAGAGCAAGAGGGAACTTCCTCAGCAGAGGAATAATTCTATCCACAGCCTGCACAAGTAAATCAGATATCTTGTAAGGTCCTCCAAAGCTAACTACAAAGCAAAATAGCATCCCTAGTCAAAGATAATCATAAGGCATTCTTTATCTTATCCAAAGTCTAAAAGGGAATTCCCAGATATGTGCCAAGCTAGTAGTGGATGGTATCTCTCATACTGTACCTCAGGAAATTGCCAACCTGCTGACAGATTTGGTGCAAACTTCACCCCTTGTCCCCAGCAGGTATACTCCAAAACAAACTTGACACCAGCTCTCTGCCTAGTATATCTGGAGATCAGGTCATATCTGTGCTCTCCAAGGCCAAAAACAGAGGCTCAATGGGAACAAATAGCATCCCAGGTTGCTACTAAGCAATCTAAAATAAGATCTAATGTTATCACTGGGCAGTCTCTTTAACCACAGCCTGAGAACTGGATTTGTTCCAGCAGAGTGGAGACCAGCAACAGTAACCCCCCTGCACAAAGGGGGACCATCAACCAACCCTGGTAACTATAGATCCATAAATCTAACCAGCTTCATCTGCGAAGCCATCAAAAGACACTTCATGGATCTTATCAACAAGAACATAGGTGACCTTCAAACTCTAGACCCTACCCAGTTTGACTTTGTTAAGGGTAACTCATGCTTGTTAAATCTGGTAAACTTCTTTGAGAATGTCACCAAAGCCATGGATGAAGGTAAGACCTTGCATAACGCCTATCTTAACCAGGCCAAGGCTTTTTTGACACAATCTCCCACTCAGTTATCATTGAGAAGCTCTCTCAGCTGATTGACTACATTACAGTTACCATGAAACAGCAGCAGACCACTTTGCAATTAAGCCATGATAAAGGACAAGTTATTATCCCAGGGATAAAAAAATTCAAAGGAAGATATTCCAGGGTGACTCTTTGTCACCTTTGCTATTCTGTCTTGCCTTTAACCTATTAAGCTGTCTACTTAACAGGTCATGGCTATAATTTGGCTCCTAGAAAACAAAAAAGTTTGAAGACTTCTCATCTTCTCTTTGTCGATGATTTAAAACTGTATAGCTCATCAGATGAGGAACCGAAAGCACAACTGCAAGTGGTTACAACTTTTTCATATGATATAAGAATGCCATTTGGTCTTGATAAATGTTCAAAAGCAACCTTTAAAGTAGGAAAGCTGCAATAACAAGAAAACATCAGTTGGGATAGGAATGTGAAATAAGAGAACTTGAGCAAGAGGGACTGTATAAATTTTTGGGAACTGATGAAGAATCAACAATCAAACATGAACACATGTGAATTTAGCTTAGTAAGGAATACTTTAGAAAACTTAAATTAATCCTGAAAACAGCATTGACATATAGGAGCAAAATTCAAGCTATAAACCAATTTGCTCTTCCTGTCCTAACTTACAGTTTTGGAGTGAATGACTGGCCCCAAAACGTGTCGGATAGATTAGACAGAAAAATAAGAAGGATGCGTCATGCTCACCAAGTGATTTATAAAAATCAGTTCATATCAAGTTTATATATTCCCTATTCCTAAGGAGGGATGGTCCTTCTTGAAATTAATTACATATATAGATCTGCAATCTTGGGACTGCACACATATCTGCTGACCTCACAAGACCCAGACACAGTTAATGTTTTGAAACACAAGGAAAATAAATATAAGATGACTTCTCTGCTTAGTCTAGCAGAAGCATATCAGCGTCAAGCAGGAATGAAAATCAAACGAGAAGTAGATAAAAATCAGGCAGCAACTGAATGTGCCAAAAAATGAAAGAATATAAGGTGAGAAATGTGGAAAATGCATAAATATATTTGCAAGTATAGAAAACTTCTGGAAGAACCTCATGTTGATCAGGATTGAATGCAGGAATGGTTAAGGAGAGGTGAATTCAAACCAAGAGATGAAAGGTTAATATTGACGGCCCAAGATAGTGGGCTATGTACATGTTGGTTTACAAAGTCCATTGAATATGTGGGAAAAACAGACAAATGTAGGTTTTGCAAAACAGAACTGGAAACAGTTGCTGGTTGTGACATACTAATGGCATAAGGACTGTATACTGAAAGGCTTGATAATGTGGCAAGACTGTTGCACTGGGGATTGTGCAAACATTATGGTATTGAAGTGTCTGAAAAACACTGGAAACATGAGCCACAAAGCATCATAGAAAATGATGAAGTCTACATCACATGGGATCATTCATTACCAACAGTACAAAAACTGATGCTAGAAAACCGGATATAGTGGTCCATGAAAAGAAGACAAAAGTAGCATTGATCATTGAAATAGCCATGCCCAGTAACTACAGTGTCTTGCATACAGAGGCAGACAAAGTTATAAAATATCAGGATTGGCAGGCGGAAATGAGAGCAATGTGAAAGAAAGATACCTAGACAGTTCCAATAGTAGTACGAGCAACAGGTCTTATAAAAATAATTGACAATTGTATTTAGCTATATCACCAACACTTATAACCTTGTATGCATTGCAGAAGGAGTCATTATTGGGCACACTGTGGGTGCTGCGAAGAGCATTTCTGGCTGACATCAAAGATTGAAACACTGCTAATTTCATGAACTTTAATCATACTTTGACTTAGGAATGAGGTCCATTCCCATCATGGTATTAGAAAACCAAAAAGGCAGGCTGAGAATTAGCTCTTACATCACTAGATGGGTAGCAAATTGGCTCACTAACAGAACACATACTGTCAGAGTTGGTGACTCCACAGCTACCATTAGATTAGTCAAAAGTGGAGCACCTCAAGGATCTGTACTGGGCCCTTTACAGTTTGGAATCTATTTCTTGAAATTCCAAGTCAAAGAGTATGGCATGTGGCTTATCTGATTCATTGATGATTGCAAATTGGGTGCAGTCATTGAGTCACCCAATGATGTTAGCATATTACAGAATGGGTTAACACTGACAAATGATTGCTGCAAAAACCAAGGGCTAAAACTAAACACAAAAAAGTGCATTATCACGTCTTTGGCAAAACAGAATTTCCTGCTAACTACAATATTAATTGCATCCCCCTAAGCTCAAACCCAGTGGTGCGAGATTTGGGAACACAGGTTGATAGCAATCTAAACTTTGATCACCATGTTTCTACCATAGTAAAGAAAGCCTTCTGTGTTACACACCTCATACATAAGGGCATCAATTCCACATCTAAGGATGTTATAACCCCACTGTACTTAACCCACATCAGACCATTAATAGAGTACAGTGCCCTCTTTTGCATGTACCTCACAAGATACCTCCAGCAGCTGGAGAGGGTGCAGATGTTTCTCACCAAGAAAATACAGGGCCTCCAAACCATAACTTAAATGGATAGACTGAAAGCCCTATCACTGTACTCTATATTTTATAGGGTACTGAGAGGCAACTTGTGCCTGGCCTGGAGGGCAGTCTCTGTCCCTGTTGTAATGGAACTTTTACACATCTGCAAGCCAAATGGCACAAGAGTCACTCAATCTTGGCAACTCAATCTAGCCTGTGACATTACTAGAATATGCCAGAGACAGATATACTTCCCAGAGATTGCCTCTCCTCTGGAAATAGCTTCCAATTCATGTGAAGCTGAGCTCCTCTCTGATCTGATTCAAGAGCAACCTAGACAAATGTATGGGAGACTGTAAATTCACCCCAGGAGTAGCACCCATGTCCCTTATGGACAGGAGTAGTTGTTGCTGATCATAGATATACACTGGGAATAATACCCATTTAATCAAGGTCAATTGGCATACCTCAGCAATAACATGGCTAGGCTTGCAAGGGTTCTAGGGCTGTTAGACTAGTTAACCTCCTATGAACCTATGAACCTATGAGGCTATAAACTGATTTTGTTAAACGGATCAGGATTCATCCACTGGAGATTAGAATACAAACTTCCAGACCGCCATTGTAAGGAATGAGTTAAAACAAATTCAGTGCAGTTTTATATGATTCAGCAGTGTTAAGGCTTTTGGGAACTTAGCAAACTCTCATGTCTGAACACTCATCTATTTTCCATGGCATCACCAGAGTCTAAAGTAATTCCCTATTAATTCATTCATCCTTTATAAAATCTTAGGTTTGATTGTCAGGCTTACAACATACCAGCCTTCAAGCAGCTTAATGCCATGTTGAAATTTTCTACTTTCCACATGTATGGAAACAAGAGATGTGGTTAAATGTAGAGCATGTTTACAAAAGGGCAACCTATGATGTTTATTCAACTGGTAAGTTAATCAAAAGACAGTGTAGAAATGAAGCAAGATCACATTGTAGTGGGCATTAAGAAATGCTTACTGTTCTCCACTACTTTATGATTTCAGTATTAGCATATATAAATCCATGGAGATGTGGGAACCACAGTTCCCCACAGACATTATGTTGACTGAAGGAAAACTTATGTCATTTATTTGACTGGGAATTTAATCATAATAAAATGCAGAAAAGCAGCAAAATCACATTGTAGTGGGAAGTAGGAAATATATCCCCCCTTCTGTTTTATGATCATTGAGATAGTATACATAAAGTCATGAGGGTGTGGGGGACACTATCGCCTATATGTCAGCACAGGGGATCCCCTTAAGGTAGATGTCAGCAAAATGAAGTCACTTCTATTACATGTTTTATAAGAGAAGACATCCAATACGTAAAATACTATGGTTTAAGCCATGAAATTGTGTTTCATTGATTGAAATTGAAGTAAATGACATTGGTTCAAAGGTCTGCATTGTATCTGTCTTATATAATCATAGAGATAGATAGATAGATAGATAGATAGATAGATAGATAGATAGATAGATAGATAGATAGATAGATAGATAGATAGATTAGCTAGATGGGTAGATAGATAGATAGACAGATAGACAGACAGACAGACAGACAGACAGACAGATAGATAGATAGATAGATAGATAGATAGATAGATAGATAGATAGATAGATAGACAGATAGATAGATGGATGGATGCATCTCTGCTTTAAAATACAATGAATTGATGTTGGCACTTCGAAAACATACTTACGTGAACAAAAATGCATTACGTACCCAAACAACTGAAAAATAAAACAAGATTGTTTAGTTTTCCAATCGCTTAACCCAAACTCTGACATTAAATATTGACCAAATGTATCTGAATAGTGATAGTGTTAGGAAAGGATCTTTTGTAAGGCAAGGTGTCGGGTTGGGTTTAGGGCAGGATAAGGGTTAGGACTAGGGTTAGTTTAACAAGACCTTATGAATGTGCGGTAATCTTAACCTTGCCCTTGCTCCTAACTGCAATACTTCACTTTGTAATAAACGCTTTGATTTAACATCACCGCTAAACAAGATATTAAAGACACAGGCACACACCACACACAGCACCACATATGCACAGCAGCAAATCTGTCCCCTAACCCAGCCAGAAATCTAACCCTAATATGAAAACACTTGTGCATACACATCAAAACATTTGGACACAGACGTGTACACACCACAAAATATTCCCTTACCTAGCATTTACTCTAAACTTAACGTTGAGTCTTCATACACAGTCGCTTCACATTTCCCACTTTCTGTGATCACAAACATTTGAACTTCCTGATTTCAAAATATAACTCACTCGACATTGAGTGTTTTCTATACATATATATATATATATATATATATATATATATATATATATATATATATATATATATATATATATTAGCAGTTAGTAGTTTGCTTTATTGACCATTTTGTTTCTGGTTCATATTACCAAATGTCTGCTTTACCAAGCTTCCATCTGTTACTGTCTTGATTATTTGTAGAGACTTCAGGCTAGATAAACCCATCAGGAATTATCCAGGTTAAAGTAACCTAATAGTCTTCCCCAACATGCAGAAGACATGGTAGACAATTCTCAAAGCAAAATATTCCCACAGAAATATGGGACACATCTTAGGTGTCGCACACACCCTATGTCTCCATTTATGCTAAGCTCAGAGGATGTAGGCAACTGTACCCTCATTAAAATATTCCCAAACAGTTCTTATCAGATCAGTAGCTTTTGGAAAACATTATTTACCTCATCTATGAGTAAATTCTTTATAAAGTGTCTGAATCTTAATTGAACAGTTGAATGGTTGAAGATGGAAAATGATCTTGGGAATGTGATAAAAATCCTGTATTCAACATCTTTGTATCTTACATAAAAAAGGGTTAAAAAAACAGAACTGCTTTATGTGCAAAAGAACAAAGTCCAACGATCTGTTTGCCTTGCGTAAACATGCTGACCAGGAAAGAAATGTGCTGATGTTTGTCTCATTTTAGGGAACTAGCAGAACTTGTGATTAACTTGTAACAGTTTTTTCAATCACGCCCTGTGTATTTCTGGTTCTAACTGGTTTCAACTTAAACTTTGTCTGGCAAACATCCTGTTGAGTACGTGTGTGTATGTGCGGAGGGGGTTATAAAAACCCTCACAGTCTTTGTAACAGACAGACTGCTGACATACCATGAACAATGTAGCATGTCTCCATGCATGTAAAATAAATGCTTTGTTGCTTATCAAACCTGTGTGATTCTTCCAGCTTATGTTAAGAGTATAAAATCTTTTGACATTACTGGCGCCCAATGTGGGGCCGCCTCTACACGGCACAAATCGTACAAGAGAGACTAAAAACCTGCGCAGGTGGGAAGACAATCTCAAACTCCCTTGAATGGAAAGACCTCTGACTACAAAGGTTGTAAGTAGAGGCCAGTCACTCTTAAGATTCAACCCGTGAGACGGTGGCGAATGGGGCGGAAGATCTGCAGAAAGGTAAGCATAATACTTTTTCTTTTTGTATTGTTCTCTTTTTAAAGAACAAAGGGACTAGTCATAAGGAAATTGTCTTTTGGTTTCATTTTACAAAAGAACAGTAGAGATCTCAGGAAAAGGAAAACTAATTTTTCTCTCAGATTAGAAAAATGGGAACAGGGAGCAGTTGCTGTAGTTGCAGCGACCGCTCAAACAAAAGAACTGAGGATGAACAATATATGTTCAACTTACATCCAAATAATTTAAAATTTCTAAAAAATGGAAAAAGGATTATGAGTTTAGTGGAAATCTAAACAAATTAGAATGTCAGAATTTGGTAAAAAAACTTACGTAAGGATGCGGGAAATAAGGTTAAGGATCAAAAGAAAATAGAATTTCCCCAGGCACAAAAGTGGTTAGAGGAAGCTAATAAAAAATATAGAGAACAGCTTCAAAACAAAAAAACTGGTGACTCGAGTGCAAAAGAAACATTTTTCGTCCAAAAGGACGATAATGAAACATCTGCCGTCTGTCGCAAGGCGACGGCCCCACCCTTATATTCGGACCCGGAAACCCTCAAGACCTATCTACCTCAGTATCAGGAAAGTGAAAAAGTAAGTCAAAGTAAAACCATACCTCCCGTAGTTTTACAAAAGCAGGTGGAGGACACTCTGGACCTACGAACCTGTAGTATAGACAAATCAGAATGGAAACAAAAAGAAGCCAAAGTCAATTCGGCGTCCACAGAGTATCCCCTCATAGAAGTAGCAAATCCGCAAGCGGGTATGTCCAGACAGGGTCCCACCATTTTAGTCTATCAACCCTGGACGGGGGAAGACATTTGAAAAGCCGTAGAAGGAATACCACACCCTAGGTTAGATATGACCAAGTTTTGTGAAGACATCGCAGGCATGATAAAAAGTTATAAGCTAAATGCCGTACAGTTAGAACAAGTAGTTCGACAAATTTTGGGTCCCGACTGGCACTTGGTCTGTGGGGACTAGGATCCCATGACCAGAGTAGATAATAAGCCACTAGCCCACAATTCGGACTCATACCAAAAACAGGTCAAGGACTTATTAGCCCGTATTTTGGATAAATGGAAGCCTAGGGCAGACTGGACTTGTATCAATAGATGTGTACAAGCAGACGATGAAAAAGTAGACAACTATTTGCAGAGACTTACCCAGTGCTTTGATAACCATAGTGGTATACAAAAAGAAATAGATCAGTCAAAGGACTCCTCATATGAACAACAACTAAAAAATGCCTTTTTAAAGGGATGTAAATGTGCTATTAGCAACTTTGTCCAAAAGCATATGATAGACCATCGGACGGCATGTCTGCAGCCCCTACTGGAGTATGCAAGACATGCAAAAAAATATCTAAAAGAAAAAAAAAAAAAACAAGCTCAAACCTTTACGGTAAGCAAAAATGGGACCCTTATGCTAATGCAAGGTCCAACTAACAGAGGTAGGGGAAAAGGTAAAGGCAAAGGTAGAGAAAGAGGGAATGTAAAACATTCCAAAAATTATAAAAATAAAATGTAAAAAAGGAAAATGTTTTAAGTGCAGTAAAAAGGGACATTTTGTGAGGGATTGCCGGTCTTCTGAAAAAACTGAAACCACCTCGGATCATGGGTCAGCATGATTATATGATGGTGGTGAAGGTGAAGCAGATCCGGATAAAGAGGCTGATTGGCCAGAGCCAATAAGACAGAGTGAAGGAGAAGATATTGAGGATGCAAACAAAAAAGGTAAGGGTAAATGTGCAGGATGGGAAAATAAAATAACTGATTTTTCAGAAGAAGGTAAATATCAGGTTGTAAATCTAACAGCACTGGCTGTAACTATGCAATTAGAAGCACAACCGATAATCACACTTCAAGTAGAGGGAAAAGATGTAAAATTTCTGTGTGATTTAGGGGCCTCCAGGACACTGCTAAAAGACTCTGCAGTGCCATCCGATGTAACTTCTGATGACTATGTATTAGTCAAGGCAGCAAACGGCCGCATTTATAAGGAACCATTATCTAAACTCTTATGGTTCACGGACCCTAAAACTAACCAAACTATCAGGTTTCGAGTCATTATCTCCAAAATTTGTCCTGTGAACTTATTGGGAAGAGATTTGATGCAACTGTTCAGCATAGCAGCAGTACCGACTGCATCAGGAATTCTAGCCAAACGAGTAGAAATTCAAGACGTTATGTTGCGAGTAGGGCAGGGTGATTTACACTACTGGTACAGTAATGATCTTGTTGAAACTGGACCACAAAATGTAGTAAATGAACTAACTAATTTAGCTTTAAGCAAGTATGGCACTCAGCCGCCAGAGGCGGCAAAACAACTACACTGTACAATGTATTACAAAAAGTACATAGGGCCGGACGTCAAGTATAAAAAACAATTTTTTAAACACAAGGTGACAAAAATCCTGCTACAAAACCTCTACTGGGATAAAGTGAAAAACTCTGTAGTCACTTGTAGTCTTACAAGAGACATGCAACTACTTTTTCAAAATAATTCCATTGCACATGTTTCTGTGACTAGAGAGGAACAGATGGCATGGTACTTAGTAGGGAGAAAAGTCACTGAATGGTCTAAAATGGCACCAGAACAGCTGGCATGTAAGGGGGTCCAAGTACAAAAATTAAAGTGGGTTACCCAAGCCAGGCCAATGGTGCACCTCCGCAAAAATAGACTAACACCACCAGGAGGTGGAACATGGTGACTATGTCTCCTAACCCCGCAAAAAGAATTAAAATTACAATCAGTGCCAGACTCCTTATGGTCCTGCGGACAGGATGACATTGGGCTAATAAGGACGGCAGGGCAAGTTAGGATAACACCAAAATCCAATTTTAGACCTCACAAGCGACAGTACCCCTTGAGCAAAACGGCGGAAGCTGGAATCTTACCAGTAATTACGGCTTTACTGGGGGCGGGGGTTTTAATCCCATGTGTGGATTCACCGTGCAATACACCCTTGTTCCCAGTATGGAAACCGGATGGAACATGGAGAATGGTACAGGATTTGCAGGCTGTAAACGCTGCTATAATACCAAGGGCTCCTGTAGTTCCAGACCCATCTGTCCTGTTAAATGATATCTTACCCACCGATAGTATTTTTCCGTAATTGATATTAGTAATGCATTCTTCTCTATCCCCCTGCAGGAAGATAGCAGGTTTTGGTTTGCCTTTACATTCATGGGAAAGCGGTATACATACACACGATTACCACAGGGATATTGTGAGAGTCCTATGATTTTTTCTTAGAAAATGTCGGCAAATCTGGCTCAATTCCAACCAGAACAAAGCTGCCACCTACTGCTGTATGTGGACGACATCCTGCTGGCTGCACCCACGGAAACTGCATGTGAGTCCGAAACTATCCGACTGTTACACTTTTTGGCACACGAAGGACATAAGGTAAATAAATCTAAGTTACAATTTTGTAAAACTAAAGTGCGGTATTTAGGTTATACCATTTCCATGGCAGGTAAACAGCTAGATAACCACAGAAAAAAAGCTATTTTACAGGCACCGATGCCAAATACAAAAAAGGAAATGATGTCTTTTTTAGGAATAACAAATTTCTGTCGTAGTTGGATCCCCAACTATGCTGAGAAGGTTGGGCCTCTGTCGGAACTTATTTTTGCATTTCCCATGGCAGCACGTAAAGCGCTAAAATGGTCAGATAGGGCTATACAGGCATTCACAAGGGTAAAACAGTTAATAGCAGGATCCGCAACTCTTAGTTTTCCAGATTACACCAAACCTTTTGTCCAAACAGTTGATTGTAAGCAGGGTTTTATGACATCAGTCTTGTTACAAAACTATAAAAGTAAATTACGACCGCTAGCTTTTTACTCTGGTAAATTAAATTCTGTAGCACGCTCTCTACCACATTGCGTGCAGGCCGTGATAGCAGCAGCACAAGCTGTGCAGGCATCTGCAACCTTGGTTTTATTTCATGATCTTACCCTACGGGTCCCACACTCTGTCGCAGTAATTCTGCTGCAGGACAAGGTTACTTTTCTTTCTCCGAGCAGACACTTGTCTTGCATGACGACGTTACTTTCGCAACCACACATGACTATTGAATGGTGCACCACTCTCAATCCAGCAACTGTGTTACCTACGGTGGAAAATGGTACCCCTCACGTATGTTTGGATTTAATACACTCAAATGTTTTGCCAAGACCAGACCTCAAAAACCAACCCTTGGCAAACTCAAATTGGACCCTGTTTGTAGATGGGTCAGCACATAAAAATAAAGCAGGCATTGCACAGGTGGGTTATGCAGTAACCACTGAAACTGCAATAATAGTGGCAAAACCCCTCCCCAGGAACATGTCCGCACAGGGGGCAAAATTAATTGCTTTAACAAGGGCATGCACTATTTCAAGGGACAAAATAGTTACTGTCTATACTGACAGCCAATATGCATTTTCTACGATACATGTCTTTGCACAGCAATGGAAAAATAGGGGAATGGTTACAGCCTCAGAAAAAAAAATAACCCACAAGGATCTAATACTCCAGCTCCTGCCAGCTGTCCGACTACCACGGGGACTGGCCATCTGTAAGTGTGCAGCACACACAAATGCCAAAAATCCAGTGTCACGTGGAAATGCACTGGCAGACAAAGCCGCAAAAAATGTAGCGTTAGCGTCTACTTTTACACTCGAGGACACACACACTAAAATACATCCAACAGATAAATTTGATTTACAAACCTTGCAGGTAATGCAGGAGCTTAGTACAGTTCAAGAAAAACAGCAATGGCTCAAGTATGGGGCTATGCAAAGGCAAGGAATCTTCTTAGGTCCAAATGATAAATATGTCTTACCGACAAATCTTTTTAGATACGCCTCTCTAGTGACACATGGCCCATCCCATGTGGGGCCTATGGCAATGATTCAAATAGTGCATCAACTTTTTTGGACCAAAGGCTTTATAGCGTATGTCAAATGGTTTTGTTTATCGTGCTTACTTTGCGCATGATTTCACGGGGGAGGGGTTCGAGTTGCCCCGGCAACATTTCCAATACCCCCGTACCCATTCCACACAATCTGTATGGACTTTATTGAACTTTCTCTAGTGCAACAAAAACGTTTTGTATTAGTCATTATCGATGCTTTCACTAAGTGGGTTGAGGCATTCCCGGTGACACACCCGGATGCGCTGTCAGCAGCCAATGCCCTTAGAAATAACATTATTCCTCACTTTGGGCTACCTGCGCGTATCTATTCAGATAATGGCACACATTTTGTAAACCAAATCATTCAAAAACTGGCTACGTTTTTTCAAATTGATTTGAAACATCACTGTGCCTACCACCCCCAGTCAGCAGGGTTGGTTGAACGCCATAATGGCATTCTTAAGGGCAAGTTGCGTAAACTCATGGCTGAGACACATCAGTCTTGGATCAACTGCTTACTGCTGGCACTCCTATCTATGCACACCACTCCCACTTCCAAAGGTGTTACACCATTTGAATTATTGTATGGGGGACCATACCATGTCCTGCAGTGGCAAAGTCTTTTGCCTGCAGAACGTGAGGGGGGTGAGGAGGTAGCAGATTATATGAAAAAATTGCTGACCAAAACTAACACCTCTCTAATAAATAATTGCTTTCCAGATCAGAAGACAACTAAAATCTTGAAAGTAAAACCTGGAGAATGGATTTGGCTCAAAATCATAAAAAAAAAGACGTGGGCATCACAAAAGTGGGAAGGACCGTATCAGGTACTAATTGAAACACCCACTGCAGTCCAAATAAAAGAGCAAACCTCGTGGATCCATCTCACACACTGCAAACTGGTAAAACAGTTTGTGTTGGACAAAAGCTTAAGTTCTCCTAAGGAACAATAATTAAAAGTAGAGTGTAATTATTTTTGTTTTAGTGTAAATATTCGATTAAAAAAATGCAAAAAGGCGAGGGAAAAGAACAGTCTTTTCCACAAAGACATTGTAAAGTAATTCTGTTTACAGTAATTGTAACAGTTGTTTTTCTGTTTTGGCCATTTCTATTTTCTAACAAAACCAACCAGGTTAAAAGGGACAAGCATGCAAATTGGCACCCACCTTTCAATACATACCAAGCTATACAAATCACGTATGCAGTGTCTCTAAATATTTCAAATTGTTGGGTTTGTACTGCCATCCCCACTGTACATGGGGGACTAATGTTAGACGCAGTCCCACTGGGGACAAATGAAACTTGGATGAATTTAATCTTTGATACTTCAAATATTACGTCACAAAACAAGGTAGCTCTGCAGCTACTCAGTCAAAAAAATGGAACAGTATGTTTTCAGAAAAATGGTAAAGATAAGGTGGGGCAGAGCCAGTGTAATGTGACTGTAACCCACAACTGTAATAGAGATAACCCAGGGTGTGTGACAAACTTTACCCCCATAAAAAGACTTGTAAAGGACCCTAATTTCTTTCAAAAAATGAGATCTGTGTACCACCTGTTATTTTTAGGATTGTTAAAAGTAAAAAATCGATTTAATCCTATTAATGTCACTATTAAAGTAAAAAATTGTTATTTTATCTGCAAAAAAAAAGTGTATAAGTGGTTGCCTAATAACTGGTCAGGGAGCTGTTTTTTAGGGTATTTGGTACCAGCAATAAGACATGTAAATGTACTGCCCCAAGGTAAAATACAAAATGTACGCACTGTTAATAAACCTGTTAACCCTATAGGTAACATTGACGCGTCCTGGATCTATCATCATGATTTGGCTCATAGCAGCAGCAAAGGATTATCACATATGGACTTAGGTGATAATGTTATTTCTGGTGCCGGTATTTTGCCAGCATACGGGACAGTAAAATCTATCTGGGAACCTTAAAATCTGTCTAAATTGTTAGAGACTCTGAGCAATGCGACTTTTTCTGCGCTAGAATTGGTGACAGATGAGTTAACAGCAATAAGAACAGTAGTGTTGCAGAACCGTATGGCGCTCGATTTCACCCTAGCGGCAAAAAGAGGTACTTGCACTCTTATCCAAGAGGAGTGCTGTTCGTTTATACCTGACAATGAGCACGAAATCCAAAGCCACCTTGAAATAATCCAAAAAGTATCTGAACTGACTAAACCAGGACAAAACCCATTAACTGATTTCTTCCAAAAGTGGTTTGGAAGTTGGGGAACTGTACTGATAAATTTCTTAATTGCTGTATGTGTAGGTGCTATCATATTTTTATTTTTAAGTTGTTGCTGCATTCCTTGTGTTCGATTAATAACGTCAAATGTAATCACTGCTAACGCCACTAAGGCTTACTATTCAAATGTAAACCAAGGTTCATGTGAAAATATGGTACAAATAAAAAAGGATTATTTGTAATACAAAAATGTTGTTAGGGGGGAAATGTGATAAAAATCCTGTATTCAACATCTTTGTATCTTACATAAAAAAGTGTTAAAAAACAGAACTGCTTTATGTGCAAAAGAACAAAGTCCAAAGATCTGTTTGCCTTGCGTAAACATGCTGACCAGCAAAGAAATGTGCTAATGTTTGTCTCATTTTAGGGAACTAGCAGAACTTGTGATTAACTTGTAACAGTTTTTGCAATCACGCCCTGTGTATTTCTGGTTCTAACTGGTTTCAACTTAAACTTTGTCTGGCAAACATCCTGTTGAGTACGTGTGTGTACGTGCGGAGGGGGTTATAAAACCCCTTGCAGTCTTTGTAACAGACAGACTGCTGACATGCCATGAACAATGTAGCACGTCTCCATACATGTAAAATAAATGCTTTGTTGCTTATCAAACCTGCGTGATTCTTCCAGCTTATGTTAAGAGTATAAAATCTTTTGACAGGGAATAACTCTAAAAAGTTGACTATAAGCAAACCAAACATTTAGGTATGGAAAAATCTAATGAAAAAATATGACTGCACCTAATGAATAACCCCCATGTGTGCTCTCAGCTTTTCTAAAATTACTGTCTCAGTAGGTGAATAATAAAGTCAGGAAGAAAAAACATAAACATAGCTTAAACCAATTTAAGGAACCCTAAGTATTTAAATAGGTAGTCATTTCAACAAGCTAATACTATACAGACTTCTCATACAGCAACTTCATTAAAAGAAGCTTACAAAGGTCTAAAGGTCCAATGTGTGTCACATGATTCTCCCATTAAAAAAGGACCAGAGGACGATGCCTGTGCATTTAATTTACAATATTGTTATAGACACAACTAAGTAGCTATATTTATCTGAATATGAAAACATCAAGACAACCAGCCAGCTGGCATAGCATGTAGATGAGACTGATATACAGTAATATGAAGACTGAATCAAGACAAACAATGGCATTACAAGCATGAATAAGAGCCACTCTCCAGGAATAAGAAGTTCATCAGGAAGATGAAATAATGTGTTTGAAGTTTCACTTAATAACGATGGACTTTGCGGCAAACAAGTGTATGAATTCCAACTTGTGCCCCAACATTATGTGTGAAGAACAGGACAGCTGTTTTTTGATCCATACCACAGCAAGCCAATTGATATGTAAAATGTGAATGACCTTAATGGTGCACAATAAATTAACACACCTGCCTCAGGTAGTAACCAAAACTTGCCAAACCTAAATGAGCCTTGCCCGGGACATTGCCCCATGGCTTCTCTGGATTTCTCCCACCTTAGGCTGCAGCCAGTACTTTCAGTGAAAGCTTAACAACAGTAATTGAAACCTGTCTAAAATTAGTTTGCGAAAAACATATAGTGTACCTCTGCACATGCACACACACACACACACACACACACACACACACACACACACACACACACACACACACACACACTCAATATTTTCCAGAAAGGAGGTAAATGGAAACTCTCTAATGGCAACACTTCTCCCCCATTTTTGGTAATATTACTATCATCCTAACAATTTGGACAAAACCAAACACCTCCAAATGCTGTTTATACTTAAAATAGGTAAATATTTGTATGATTGCATCTAATTCTGTGAGGTCACTCTGCAATAGTTGGATCCCAAATAATTAATAATAAACATCCATTCAATGTGCAGACATTTAATCTCATGAATAAATAAAGTGTTAGCAACAGGTGTTTAAAACTGAATAGTAAAACTGTTTATTCACATTAATAAAATATAGCATTTTACGTAAATATAAAAACAAAAATATTCATATGCAAGAAATTTAAAATGAAAATTCTGAACAGAAAGATGAAGCACAGGAAACCCTATCAGTTAGTTAAAGATAAACTCTTTGCAAAGACTGCAACTAGGCATTTCTAGACTTAGAGAAAGCATATGACAGGGTCCCAAGGCAACTGTTTTGGGCAGTCCTGCAATGGTTCAAAGTCCCAGACACACTGGCAGGCTATGTAGAAATATCCAATGACAAAAGTATGAACAGTGTTCTGACGTAGAGACAGGTTTGCACTGGTAGTGAGTGTGCATCAGGGTTTAGCTCTTAACCAACTGCTGTTCATACTGATGACAAATTACATTAGTAAACAGGTTAGACTGGACAGATCAACAATGCTGCTGCTGTATGCAGATAATGTAGCATTACAAGCAGATGCTGACCAAGAACTCCAACTAATGACAAGAGAATGGAATGCAAAACTAAATGTACACAAGTTGACACTGAGAACAGATAAGACATAGCTGCAAATGGGAGAGGTCAGAAAAAGCTGAAACCTGAGATAGAAGGGAAATAGTGGAACAGGTTACCATAAAAAATAAATAAATAATCAAATAAAATCTTCCATTATCTAGGAGGTGTGATTCAGGAGAAAGGAAGTCTGAATGAGCAGGTCAAAGCTAGAATCAGAGGGGCTACAACCAAATGGCACAGAGTGGCAAGGATACTGTATGACAGGAGAATGCTAAGGAAGCTGAAAAGTAAGGTGAACAAAACAGTGGTGCAACCAGTGCTACTGTATGATGCAGAAACCTGGACAGTCAAGGCAGAGCAGTTGAGGATGGCAGAAGTGATAGAAATGCAGTGGATGAGTTGGTTGGTAGGATGCACATAATGGGAGAAATGAATATATTAATACTTCAGAGCAGAAACCAAAGTAGCTCCAGTTGGAGAGAAGATCAAAGAGAACAGATTACAATGGTGTTGGCACATGTGCAAGAAAGCAGGAGACAGTCATGTGAAGACGGGGGGAGACAGGAAGAAAATAAGATCAAATGAGGGCATCCAAGACTGCATGAGGGAAGATCTGCAACAGCCAAGAATGCCCATTGAGGTTAGGAGAGTGGCACGGACTTAAGAAAGATGGGGACAGTTGATGAGATACCCCAACACCATGATAATGATGCTAATGATGATGAAGATGATGATGATGATGGTACTCTGGCCTACATGTCACTATAGCTTTCAAAGTCTGAATAGAATCTGCAGAATTCATATAGATCTCTTGTGCATGCTCGAGCAGGAAAATCCAGCAACTCCTCAACTAACATTCTCTCCCTCTCTCTTTTTCTCTCTCTCTTTCTCTCTCTCTCTCTCTCTCTCTTTCCCTCACTCTTTCTCTGTTTATACTAGTTTCAGTCAGGACTTCATGTTCATGTTGGCTCCAGTTTTAAAAGAATGTTTCTTGTTTTCATAGTACCAAACATGTTATTAATCAGAAAAGCCACTAGACACAAGTATCTATCCTTTTTCTGGTTATCTGACCTGCTCAGAGCAGCATTGTGGGTAATGGCATTTGAAGGAATCAAATGTTGTTCCCTTGACTTTAGGAAGCACCTCCTTAACAGATGAGAACCTTAGCCATCTGCACTAACTGCCATACTTCTGGGGTAAGTCTCAAAGAAAGTAGTATTGTTTGACCTACTATGAAGAACAGGCTTATAATCTCACCTTATGTCACCAATTAATATGTAGAAAGTGGATTTTAACTCCTACATCCACTGCTGCCAATGTTGAGTTGCAAAGGAGCTAGATGTATAGGGGATTGTCTCCCACCATTGGTATCCATTAACGTCCAAAGGACAACTAGACTTAAAGGTACATGGTAAACGTGCCCTGCTGCTTTGGCAACTTTAGCCAGGATATGTCATACTCAAATAAGTATCACACTGCAAAGCTAAAGATCAAAGTTAAAATCAATGACTGTCACTGAATCTATCCATCTCTAGCCAAACACAAGACCTTTCATTGTCAAGTTTGTCAACAGGAAATGAAACTTGATCAGTATTATTTTGCATGCATGTGCACATGCATGCACTTAAACACACACACACACACACACACACACACACACACACACACACACACACACACACACACACACACACATTCAATATATATTTTTTTTCATAATGGGGGAAGAATAAATGGTGCCTCTCCAGGCCCTCCACCAGTTAGTCAAAACTAACACACACTTTTGAAGATGAAAATAAACCAAACTGTAAATGTTTAAATAGTAAACATTAGCTCTGAGTAGTTGATATCCCAAGGACAGATTATAACCACTTCTGTAACCAGGCATATTGCATAAATTCTTATGTTGCTAAATAAAACATCAACCATAAGTATTCAAAGTTTAATAATAAAATTATTTACTTAAACTAAGTACATTAAAGCATTTCCTTTCCAAGTAAATAAGCTTTTCTGGTATTTTTTTCTTTAATTATTTATCTTTGGTTTACAGGCAATTGAAGAAATTGAAAACAGATATTCAAAAAGAAAATTGTTAGAAAAATCTACATAACACAAACTACAAAATGGTGCATGACAGCACACAAAAGATACACTCCCAACAATACCTTCACAAAAAAATCACTGAAAGCAGAGCAAACATTAAAACAAATGTTTTAGCAGGTGGGCAAGCCCTCTGCACAGCCATGTAGGGTACTGCAGCCCCCCTCACCACTGCTAACTTAAATATACCTACTTTGAGATTACACAGTACTGGAGAAATGGGAAAAAATCAACTGTTCCTGGTATTCAACAATCTTGCAGAAATACTGCACTTTCAATCACTCTTTTCAAAATGCATTCCATTTGATGAGTTTACTCAGTTTGAAAAGACAGACATTTGACCACCTATGATGCTGACACTAAAAATATCTGCTTCTATCTAAAAGATAAACTCTATCATTATGGACTCTGGCTTCCAAGTTCAGAACAGAAATTGCAAAGTCCTTACAAGTGATTGTTCCATTATCTGATTTTTGTTAGATGGGTCTGCTCCAGCAGAGTAAACAATAACTCCTGTAGTTTCCGTAGTTAAAATCTTTATACATCAACAGACAGCATCTCAGCGTAAAATACCCAAACAGGTATCTATGTGACTTTAGTCTGAATTTTAGCAAACACTCTTCCCTTTTTTCACTGATACATACCCACTTGCAAACAGTCAAAAAACAAAGCTTGTTCTACCTCCAAGCTGCAGTACATTCTGCAACAGCTATCTTATAGGTTCATAGGTTCATAGGCTCATACTAGGCTATCTGCCCTAGGGCATTTATAAGCCTAGCCAGAATGTGTTTGGCTTTCGCCACCCATTTTAAATTTATTTTGCTATGCCCTTTTTCGAGGTTAGTATACTGTGCCTCTGACTAACAGTGACACAGAAGTGATACCCGAGGTAAATCTACGATCTCCCATCCACTCATCAAGATTCCTCTTGAAGAGAGTCAATGAGGGACTCTGCCTAACCTGGACTGGGATTTTATTCCAGAGTGAAGGGAGCCTCTGGGTTATGAATCTGTCCCTCCAGCATGTCCTATTTATTTCAGTGCTGAGGTTCAAGTCTCTCGAGCGCATAGCTCGATGGGATTTGGATTTTCTGAGGTGCAGCATGTCCATTAATTCCGGGTTGGACATGGCTTTATACGTCAGGCACAGATCACCTCTGAGCAGGCGGTATGCCACTGACTAGAGCTGGAGTTTCTTTATCCGGGCAGCATATGGCATCTGTTTGAGCCCTTTGATCCTCTTGGTGAGGTACTTTTGGGGTCCTTCCAGTTGCTGCAGGTGTCTGGTAAGGTACATCCCAAAAGGGGCATTGTACTCAATTATGGGCCTGATGAGGGATGAGTAAAGAGGCACGATGACCTCCCCTGATCTAGATGTGAATCCCTTCATGATTAGGTGGGCTATATAAAATGTTTTTCTAACCACTTTGGCCATGTGGTTGTCAAATGAGAGATTGCTATCAACTTGGGTCCCCAGGTCCCTAATTACTTCTTCTGTACTTAATGGATTACCGCCTATGTGGTAATTTGTGGGCACTTTGTTTTTGCCAAAGGGGATGACTATGCACTTTTTGGCATTTAGCTTGAGGCCATGGCTCTGGCACCAGTTGTCTGTTTCTATGAGGCCCTTTTGGAGGATGCTTGTATCGGTTGGAGAGTCGATTATGGCGCCCAGTTTGCAGTCATCTGCAAACTTGGTCAGCCACAGTCCTTCCGTGTTGGCCTGTACCTCCGAGAAATATATACCGAACAAGAGAGGTCCCAGGACTGAGCCTTGTGGGACACCACTTGTAACTGGTTTGGAGTCTGACATGGCTCCAGCAATTCTAACCATGTGGGTTCTGTCCTTGAGCCAGTTTGCAATCCATCTAGTGACATAGGGGTTTATATTTAAGCTGGTGATCTTATCTATAATGCCCGAGTGGGGTATTGTATCAAAGGCTTTTGCAAGGTCCAGGTAGGCTGTGTGGACCACCTTCCCCTAGTCAATGGCCTTGGTGACTGTTTCAAAGAAATCAACCAGGTTTAAGAGGCAGGATCTGCCCTTAACAAAGCCAAACTGGGTAGGATCCAGTGTCTGTAGGTCCCCAATATCTTTATTTATGAGGTCCATGAAGATCCTTTCCATAGCTTTGCAGACCAAGCTAGTCAGGCTTATGGGGCGATAGTTTCCAGGATCCGTTGAGGCACCACCTTTATGGAGAGGGACCACTGTTGCTGTACACCACTCTATGGGCACATATCCTGTAGTCAGGCTGAGATTGAACAGTAGTTTTATGTTTGGGTTTAGCTCTTCTTGGAGTTCATGTAGAACGCAGCCCGGGACACCGTCTGGTCCCATTGATGCTGTGTTTTTTGCTTTGGAGAGGGCGGCTCTTACCTGAGCATCTGACATGTTAGGGGGGCAGCACTCTGCTGGGATAGATATTAGCCCTTTTGGTGGGGAGGGGGGGGGAGAAGTCTGCACTGAACCTGTCAGCTAGGATGTTGGCAATGTCTGTGGGTTCAGTGTATTTTTTGTCATTTTGGACTAATTCTGAGCATATCTGGGAATTACCACCCAGGTTCCTAACATAACAAAAGAAAGCCTTGTGATTATCCTTAGTGCCCTGTGCAATTTTTCTCTCAAAGCTGGCCTTAGACAATTTTATGAGTGCTCGTAGTTTTTTGCTAATACTGATCAGTGATGCCTTCTCTTTTTGGGATTTTGCTCTGTCATTTAGTAGCTTCCTCCTTCTATTGTATAGTTTGTTTATGGATGGGGTCCACCTAACAGGACGTCTGCCTTTGGAGGATTGGGTCTTGGTTTTATTTGGGATCGCATAATCCATGCATTCCTGAAGGTGTTCATAGAATGCGTTTATAAAGGATTCTGCAGTCTGGGCCGTATTTTCCACAGGCCGGGGCTTTGAAGGATTCCACCTCAGTTTTGAGGAGTGTGAAATTTGCTTTAGAGAAGTTTTTCACTGTGGTTTTCTGGGCAGGGGGTGGGGTCGGGATGTGAATATCCAGTGAGATTAGTTTATGGTCTGATCTTACCAGTGAGGGATACACTTCTGGTCTGGAGCATAGAGTCCCCATGTTGGTGATGATCAGGTCCAGTATGTTTTCCCCTCTTGTGGGAGCGGTAACAAGTTGTTCCATAGCATTTGAGTTTATAAATTATAGGAACCTTTGGGCTAGGGTGTTGGAGCTAGAGTAATGCTCCCAGTCTATGTTTGGGTAGTTGAAGTCACCCAATATAATGGTGTTTTGAGAGACCTTCATATTTTCCAGTCTTCTCAGGAAGGCCGAGTGGGGTTCCTGGGTTTGGGAGGGTGGTCTATAGCAGGCTATAAACTGGAAGGCAGTTTTACCCACTGTAAGTTGCACATGGATAGTCTCTGATGCTTCGTGCTTTGCCACCAACCTGGAGATGTGGGTATCTTTGATGAATATCGATACTCCCCCCTCCTTTTGTGGTTTGGTCCAAGTTTTCGGGCCGAAAAGCATGGTATGAGGTAAAACCTGGTAGTGCTGGGGTGCTCTCGGGAGCCCTGAACCAGGTTCCTGTTACTGCACAGATATCGATGTTCTCCATGCTAAGGAGAGTTTCGAGTGTGTGCATCTTGAGGTTTAGACTTCTGGCGTTGAGTAGCATTACTCTTAGTTTCTTATCCCTTGTGATACCTATGGAGGTGGGTTTGTCTTTTGAGCCTTGCCTAAAAAGGCACTATGGGGGTAGCAAGAGCCTTTGCCAATATCCGAAAGCCCAGGGTGACAGGTGCAAGGCGTCCCTAGAAGCATCGTGGCTTGTCGAGCATATCATCCCAAGCTGACAGGCATTGGATCCCCTTTGAATGACACCAGTACTTAAGCCAATTGTTGAAATTGATCATCTTGTTTTCATATTGTGGCATCATTCTTGGTGAGGGTAAGATGCTACTCAAGGTGAGGGTCATACCGGCCTGGGCTACATGCTCAGAGATCTCCTTTATGTCTCTTTTCATGTAGTCCAGGGTGGTACGTCTCAGGTCATTCACACCAGCATGGACAATGACTGAGTCATATTTGTACTTGCCTTAGAGTGTCCTGAGTGCTAGTGTTATGTGGTGGATCCTAGCGCCCGACAGGCTGCTCACCGTGACCCTCTCCTTGTTCAGCCTGGTGAGCGGGACGTCAGTGTGACTGATGATAGAGTCACCTATTACAAATGTATCAGGTGTGTTGTTTAATCTTAAGGGCTGTGACTGTTCGGCACACTGGCTTTGTGAGATATGTGTTTTGTTTTGGGGTAGCGGTTGCTTGGTTGTCTGCTTTGGAGGTCTCTACTGCTTAGGCAGATCTTTATTTAGACCCTCCAAGTATGTTTTTGTGTGATTATGTGTTTGGTTTGCTGTCGTGGTAGGTCTATGTGAGACTTGAATTGTAGTGAGTGTGGTTTCCTTCTCCTCCTGACTGGTTATGCTAGTACTGAGTTGAGAGAGCTTAGCCTCCAGTTTGGCTATATGGTTGCATCTCTCACATGTGTTGGAATTTGTTGGGAGGAGGAGAGGGTTGCCTGTGTACATGAGGCAGTTGTAACATTGCCTCAAGATTCCCAGATTCACCAACTGGACCGGAGAGGAGATTGACAACTGACCTTTGGACATGCTAGAATAATATTGGGAATTCCTTAATAATTGAAAACAAGGGCCAGTGGGGAGTGAGGGTTTAGTGCTTTTAATTTTTAGTGCTGACTTATATAATTGCTTTAGTGAGCAAGTGCCAGGTAACTTAAGTGCAGTGTGTTACAGGTAACTTAAATGCAAAAACGACAAACAATAACTTTCTTTAAATTGAAACAAGGAAATAAGTACAGTAAGCAATGCAGACATCACTAGTGATCCACAGAAGTGCTGAGAAGCCGCGTATTAGGTGGAATTAGCATTCCAGGGAAATAACAAGCAAACAAACAACAAGCATATAAACAAAGCTAGATTCAGCAGGCCTGGATCTAGTCTATGCTACATCAAATAAGGTGTACCAATTTCAGTAAGATACAGTTCAAATATTCAGGCACTATAAACCTTTAACCAGAAATTCCCAGCTCAGAAGGGCAGAGTCCAGCCTCTTCTCCCACAAGAGTGCAGACCACGAACCTTCTTAATGTAAAATAACTGGCCTAAAGCCCAAGTGCTTAAACCAGAACTAATACACTTAAAGAATAACAGACACTGGGCTCTCAATCAGCAGTTCAGCAGTTCCCAACTTAGAAAGATGAAAGCTACCTGTCCTGCCACCACAGTGCATGCCACAGACCTTCCTAATGTAAAACAACTGGTCTGAAGCCCAAATGCTTAATCCAAAAGACTTAGAATGATAGTTACACTTTAATCAAGTTACTACCAAGCAGTAATAAATACAATTGAATACTTTAGAGAATGCCTGGTTTAGTGCTCAAGTTACACAAACAAAGCTAGATCCAGCAGGCCCGAATCCAGTCTATGCCACAGCAAACAAGGCGCACCAACTTCAGTAAGAAGCAGTTCAAATATGCAGGCACTATAAGCCTTTAACCAGAAATTTCCAGCTCAGAAGGGCAGAGTCCAGCCTCTCCTCCCACAAGAGTGCAGACCACGTACCTTCTTAATGTAAAATAACTGGCCTGAAGCCCAAGTGCTTAAACCAGAATTAATACACTTTTAGAATAACAGACACTGAGCCCTCAATCAGCGGTTCCCAACCTAGAAGGATGTAAGCTACCTGTTCTGCCACTGCAGTGCAGACCACAAACCCTCTCAGTGCAAAACAACTGGTCTGAAGGCCAAGTGTTTAAACCAAAAGGCTTAGAATGAGTTACACCAAGCAGTAATAAATACAATTGAGTACTTTTAAGATGATGCAAAAGTAAAATAAAGTAGGTAGAAACACAAGTACAGTAAAAGCAGATGAAATTTTTTTTTTTTCTGAACAAGTGCTGAGATCAAAGAAACAGATTTGAGTGCTGAAACTAGAAAACTGGCTAGTTATAAGGAAAAAAACTAAGCTAGAAGGCTTCCCTCCAACACAGAAGGGCTTGGGGGCTCAGAAGCCTACAAATAGTCTATACCACTTAACAGGAAAGGCAGGAAACAAGCTTAATTTTTTTTTCTGTTTCCCAGATGCTCTCTTTGTACACAGTAGGAGTGCCTGAAATCAGAATATGATCTCACTGCACTCAGTTGAGTGAGCAAATGAGATGGGCCCAGAAGGAGTATCCAAACACAAATTTACAAGAGTGGCGGGCAGTTTCAAGGCCACTAAGATTAACACCAAAACACAAACAGGGAGGCTGGGTGGGACTAACTGAAGAGCAGAGTCAAAACTTCCAGTTCAGTTAATATTCCTGCAACACACAGTTAAATTCGATTTAAATACTGTATTTTTTTGAAAAAAAAGGTGCAGATAAAGGTACTTAAATTCTCTTATACGTCCGTTATACAACATTATACATTTTCTTTTATATAATATTCTTATAACACAGCTAATTTTATTTTTATCTAATTATGTACACATTTTAATTTGATACAGCTGTAATAGAGATAACTCATGCTGCATGCATTTTTCTTTGAAAATCAGTAATTATTGGAGATATTCTCACACCTAGAGTAACAACTTCAGAGAACACTAGGCTTTAAGCAATGCAAATGTGAGAACAGTATACTTAGTTTAATTTTCAAACTGCAGTACATCTCCCCATAGCAGCAAATGTTCAAATTTCATATACTTGAGTTAAATATTATACGTTTACTAAAACACAAGCAAAACACAAATTAATTGACTTTATTTCCTAATTTAATACAGCTTTTGTACATCCTAGAACTCTGTTCCTATTTTTTTCTTCTACAAAAGTCTCTTGGAGTCAACAATAGCTAACTCGTAACAATAAATCATTCAATTACAGCCCTCAGAAATTTCAGGCCTCCCCCCAATGCAGAAACATTCTAGCGTCTACCCTTCACGTCTGTAAAACACTCCACACTAAACTGCAATACTAGCCCTTACAGGCTCTAAAGAAACATTCACCCATCTCTTTTTTTTCTATGAGATATATCCCCACTACCCTCCCAGTATGTCTCTGAGCCAACAATAGACTCATTCACTTACAGCGCTCAGACAAGGTAATTTCTTAGGGCATCCAAACGGTCAAATTAAAAACGCTTTCGTTACTTTTTAAAGAAGAAAAGCGTTAGTAACAAAAGAAGGACTAACATTGTAGATGTGACGTCAGAACAACTGATAGTATATTTTTTAATCAGTACATATATATATATATATATATATATATATATATATATATATATATATATATATTTTTTTTTTTTTTTACACACTGAAGAAGGGTATCCCCATAAAAGCTCTGTGGATATAGAATAAACCTGTTTCTTTGCTCAACATGTCCGCTATTTGGGATGCTATCGTTGGCTGCTTGGATTTACTGTATTTTCCAGCAGTTTACCTCCATATTGGTCCTATTTGTGTGTTATATTTTTTAATTGCACATACCTTGCTTGGCTCATTCTATTCCTTTCGTGCTACAGGCTCAATCTTCTCCCCTACCCTGCCCCTAGCTCTCACCCACCATCACTACTCCTACATTTACACCTACATAACCAATCCCACCTTCCAGTCACAACATTTCACACACCCAACCTCCGCCCTTTAACCTAAATTAGCTAATCAAAGCCTACAATTAATCTCTAGTGCATAACAAACAGCCTTCACTACATACCCAATCACTAAGCAAACATCACCAATACCCTATCCTCACATTAATCCCACATTACACAGAAACACATACCTACTTACCCAATATCCACAGATAGTACAATATGTTAACTTTATCAAATTCCTACCATCCTCCTTTTCCTATTAATAGTTGCACAGCTCACATCCTATCATGCACATCTTAACACCACATGGCAACACCAAACCCCCACAACTCCCTACCCATCAAAACAAATAGAAACCTCCATTGTCATTGCTGCTAAATATCGAGACCCCCTCCCTTTACACACTGCACATTATCCACCTCAAAACACAATCACCTACATCATTGACATATGATAAATCATTACAAAGTTACATAAAAGTAATAATTAACATTGCACAACAACTAATTCTTAGTGGAGATATATATCCCAATCCTGCCCCCCCAACAAAACCTATCAACCTACCATCAATCCTGCTAAACCACACCAGAAAAAACTCAAATCTGGTAATATTAAATATAAACCTTAGAAATATCTCAACAAGACCAGTGAACTCCATGCCACCCTCTCATGCTACTCATCAGACATAGTTGTCTTAACAGAAACATGGCTTAAATCAGAGCTCAATAAGAATGGGATAACAACCCCTGGGTATAACAACAATGAGATAACACCCCCTGGGTATAACAACAATGAGATAACACCCCCCTGACTATAATGTACATAGACAAGACTGGATAGGAAAAAGAGATGGAGGTGCAACCATACTGTACAGAAATGATCTAATCCTCAAAGCTATAGACATAAGCATCCCAGATGTCACTAATGCAGAAATACTATTACCTAAACTTTTACTTAATTCAAAAAGCAACTAATTTATTTATTTATTTGTTTTACTTATTTTATTTAACAATTGTTGACCGGGATAGTCTGACTGAATACATGTCCATTTTCAGCGGAGGCCCAGGAAGGAAAAGCTCCAAGGTAGAACATACAGTAAAAAAATCACAAAATGATTACAAGTTACACACAGTTTACAGGCTCCAGTTGAGCAAGCAGGTAATATAATCATACATTTTTAAAATAGTGTTGACAAACTAACTAGGCAATGTAACATGATTGCAGACTATAGAGGAGTATCTAGTCGGATTTTGAACAAGGACATAGCCAGTGAGTTTTAAAGTATAGCTTGAGGCTTTTTTCTTAACTGAGTAAGAGAGGGTTCAAGAGTAAGATTAGCAGGAAGAGAGTTCCAAGTTTTGCCAACAGAGTTAGCAAACAGAGAGTCCCCAGCAGAGTTGTGGATTTTGGATGTTTGAACCAGTAGTTTATTAGAAAAGCAAAGTGACCTCAGGTTGCTATAAGGGTTGATGATATTTTTAAGTGCAGGCATATTATCAGAGTGGTGGAGAACTTTATGGGCAATTATAAGCTGGTTGTACTGAAGTAGGCTAGGCCATTCTAGCCACCCCAGAAGATTTAGGTTGTGACAGTGGTGGGTCCTATAGGCTGTGCCTGTTGCAAATCTGGTTATAACAGCTGGAGAGTTTGTTAAGACCAGATTTATTCAAATTAGTGAGTAGAGGGGAGGCATAGAGAAGAGTGGGGAGCAGATGGGAATGAGCAATAGCAGTCCTAGCAAATGGAGTAAGGAAAGGTTTGATCTTATAGAGGGAGCCAAGTTTTTGTTAATGGTTTTGATAGTTTGATTGACATGGATATCAAATTTGAAGGTGTTGTTTATTGTGATGCCTAAGAGTTTGGTTTGCGCATCTGGAAAGATAATGGTACCATTATTAGATTTTATGGTAAAGAGTACTGAGGAAGACTTACAAGTGGGGGAGAAAAGAAGCAACTTTGTTTTGTTAGGGTTAATATCAGCTGATGGTTAGAGACCCAGTTTTCAACTATATTGAAAGTATTCTGGGTTAATGTCATTAGATCTGTCAGGGGCGGTGGCTGAACAAATCAAGGTGGAGTCATCCGCATATTGGATACAGGTAGCATTTGGGATGACAGTGGGAAGGTCATTAATAAAGAGAGGAAAAAAGAAGGCATCATAGTATGAAGCCCTGGGTGACACCTCGGGTGATGGGTAGATGGGTTGATAGTTTGTCCTGCCATAGGAAGGCTTGTTGTCTACCACACAGGTAAGATTGGAACCACTGAAGTGCATGGCTATTTAGTGAGAATGCCTTAAGGGTGTGCATGACTATTTGGTGGTTGACCATATCGAAGGCCTTGGACAGATCTAAAAAGCGGAGTGAGGAAAGCTTGCTATTATTTTGGTTATGGTTTGTGGTGTTAGAGAAGGATAGGAGGGCTGAGGTGGTACTGTGGTGTGACCTAAAACCACGCTGAGATTTAGCCAACAGCTTATTCTGGGTAAGATAATGCACAAGTTGTTTATGGACACACTTCTCCATAATTTTAGCCAACGGTGACAGAATAGCTATGGATCAAAAGTTTGACAGTTTGAAGGAGTCGTCTCCTTTATGGAGTGTTATTACATGAGATATTTTCCAAATGGAGGGGATGGTGGCTTCAGATAAGTTTCTGTTAAATATGATGGAGATGGGGTATGCATTGGGATCTGCTGCTTTTTGCAGATACTCTGGTGGGAGGAGATCAGCTGCCAGAGTAGTTGGTTTTAATTTCTTAATTAGAGATCTGATAAGTGATGTAGAGACAGGCTAAAAGTTAAAGGAGAGTGGGGTACTGGCTGTGGCAGAATTTGGGTTTGAACAGCTGGGTGCAAGTTGGCTGTCTAAGGATTGGATAGTCTCTGTGAAGAAATTATTGAAGGTATTTGCAATATCCTCTGCGGATTTATGATTGTAAGATGACGGGGTAGGAGTAGAGGACTGCACTCGGTGAAGATGTTTGTTTATTCCTGCCCACAACTTTTGAGGTTTGCTGTGATGTTTTTGTTAAAAATGGTAGTAGAAGTTTTTTATTTTGTCTAGTATAATAGATGTTTTATGTGATTCCTTAGCTGTCGGCATCTGAGTTGATCTAGTGGGACTTTTGTGGCACGCCATTTGTCCCATGCCTTATTTCTAGCTATGATTTTAGATTTGGTCTCTAAGAGCCACGGGGCAGTTTTTGTTTTGGTTCTAATGGAACAAGCAGGAGCAGGAGAAGCAAGAACAGTAAGGAACATGGAATTAAAGTATAAAAGTACGCTACCGCATCATCCAGTGAAAGGGTACACAACAGCATCGTCCAGTGAAAGGGTATGTTACCGCATCGTCCAGTGAAAGGGTACACTACCGCATCGTCCAGTGACAGGTGCTTTAGTACTGACCAATTGCAAGCTTTAAGTTCATTTTGAAAATTTGTGGAGTTGAAGTTCTTATTTTTTCTGATGGTTTTAAAAGTGGTCTCTTGGGGGTTGTCCACCTTGTGCTTGATAATATACATAAGTAAGTGGTCACTTAGGTCATTTGAGAGGGTCCCTGACTTGTACATACAGGGGAGGCTGTTGATAAGTATCCAATCTAGAATACTGTCTTTGTCATTGGGTTTGCCTATCCTGGTGGGGGAGGATATGAGCTGCATAAAACCATGTAGATTAACATGGGTTGTCGGAGATTCTGAGGAACAGGTGTTCCAATCAATGTTAAAATCTCCAAGCACCATAGTTTCTTGGGGGTAGGTACTGGATAACCAGTGGAGGATGTGCTCTAGGGTGTTTGATTATCACCTGGGGGAATGTAAATGCAGACAATGTTTATGCATTTGTTATTGTTAATCTGTAGTTTGGTAGTAAGTATGTCTGCATTATTAAACTGGGGTGGTTGTAGGGAGACCGCAATAACATCTAGTGTATTTTTATAGAGTACAGCTACCCCACCACCCTTCTACTAATATGATCTAATCTAAGTATGTGGTGCCCTGGGGGGTATTACCTAATTGTTACAGTACAGCTACCCACCACCCTTCCTAGTAGTATGATCTAATCTAAGTATGTCATACCCTGGTGGTATTACCTCATTGTTACAGTACAGCTACCCCATCACCCTTCCTAGTAGTGCGATCTATTCTAAATATGTCGTACCCTGGTGGTATTACCTCATTGTTACAGTACAGCTACCCCAGCACCCTTCCTGGTAGTACGGTGTAATATAAGTATGTTGTACCCTGGTGGTATTACCTCATTGTTACAGTACAGCTACCCCACCACCCTTCTTAGTAGTACAATTTAATCTAAGTATGTCTTACTCTGGTGGTATTACTTCATTGTTACCGTACAGCTACCCCACCACCCTTACTAGTAGTACGATTTAATCTATGTCGTACCCTGGTGGTATTACCTCATTGTTACAGTACAGCTACCCCACCACCCTTCCTAGTAGTACGATCTAATCTAAGTATGTCGCACCCTGGTGGTATTACCTCATTGTTACAGTACACCTACCACAGCACCCTTCCTAGTAATATGATCTAATCCAAGTATGTTGTACCCTGGTGGTATTACCTCATTGTTACAGTACAGCTACCCCACCACCCTTCCTTGTAGTACGATCTAATCTAAGTATGTGGTACCCTGGTGGTATTACCTCATTGTTACAGTACACCTACCCCAGCACCCTTCCTAGTAGTATGATCTAATCTAAGTATGTTGTACCCTGGTGGTATTACCTCATTGTTACAGTACAGCTACCCCACCACCCTTCCTTGTAGTACGATCTAATCTAAGTATGTGGTACCCTGGTGGTATTGCCTCATTGTTACAGTACAGCTACCCCACCCCCCTTCCTAGTAGTACGATCTAATCTAAGTATGTCGCACCTGGTGGTATTACCTCATTGTTACAGTACAGCTACCCCACCACCCTTCCTAGTAGAACGATCTAATCTAAGTATGTCATACCCTGGTAGTATTACCTCATTGTTACAGTACAGCTACCCCACCACCCTTCCTAGTAGTAACATCTAATCTAAGTATGTCGCACCCTGGTGGTATTACCTCATTGTTACAGTACAGCTACCCCACCACCCTTCCTAGTAGTAATGATCTAATCTAGAGTATGTCCTTAATGTCATACCCTGGTGGTATTACCTCATTGTTACAGTGCACCTACCCCACCACCCTTCCTAGTAGTACGATCTAATCCAAGTATGTCGTACCCTGGTGGTATTACCTCATTGTTACAGTACAGATACCCCACTACCCTTCCTAGTAGTACAATCTAATCTATGTATGTCGTACTCTGGTGGCATTACCTTATTGTCTTTAGTTGCCAGTTTAAGCCCGGTCTCTGTAAGACATAATACATTGCGGAAGTAAACTACTAATGCTAATAAACATATTAGGTGTCTACATCCCACCACTAGTGCACATCCTACAATGGGCAAGTAAGCTCCTCCCCAAGAAACAATTATACTTGGAGATTTTAATATCGATTGGTGTTCCTGTAACTCAAACACACCCAGAAACCACATTTCACTGTATGGATTTTCCCAACTAATCCAACACACTATCAGTATACACAAAACATCAAAAAAAGAATCAATTCTACGGTGGATACTCACCAATCAACCCAACCTCTCTCAATGCACAGGCTGTCTCTCTGACAGCCTTAGTGACCACCACCCCACCTTTCTACTCCAAAAGCAAATAAACTCTCCCAAAGACCCATTATATCAACAAATCAGAAACAAAAAAATTTCAATCCCCAAAAGTTCATATATGCACTCAAAAGCTGCAGATGGATACCTCTCAAATACCTCCTGTTAGACGAGGCAGTGAAGCTATTTAACTCCACCTTCCTTAGCATCCTAAATAAGCTTGCCCCACCTAGAACAATTTGGGTAAAACCCAACTACACCCCATGGCTAACCAAGGAAACAAGAGCTCTACTAAAAGCCAGAGACAAAGGAATGAGAATCAAGTATAATAAGGAATATGGATCCAAAGTACGCTACCGCATCGTCCAGTCACAGGTGCTTTAGGAATGGGAATCAAGTATAATAAGGAATATGGAATTAAAGTATTAAAGTACGCTACCGCATCATCCAGTGACAGGTGATTTAGGAATGGGAATCAAGTATAATAAGGAATATGGACTTAAAGTATTAAAGTACGCTACCGCATTGTTCAGTGACAGCTGCTTTAGGAATGAGAATCAAGTATAATAAGGAATATGGTCTTAAAGTATTAAAGTACGCTACCACATCATCCAGTGACAGCTGCTTTAGGAATGAGAATCAAGTATAATAAGGAATATGGACTTAAAGTATTAAAGTATGCTACCACATCATCCATTAACAGGTGCTTAAGGTATGAGAATCAAGTAAAATAAGGAATATGGAATTAAAGTATTAAAGTACGCTACCGCATCGTCCAGTGACAGGTGCTTTAGGAATGAGAATCAAGTATAATAAGGAATATGGAATTAAAGTATTACAGTACGCTACCGCATCGTCCAGTGACAGGTGCTTTAGGAATGAGAATCAAGTATAATAAGGAATATGGAATTAAAGTATTAAAGTACGCTACCACATCGTCCAGTGACAGGTACTTTAGAAATGAAAATCAAGTATAATAAGGAATATGGACTTAAAGTATTAAAGTACGCTACCACATCGTCCAGTGACAGGTGCTTTAGGAATGAGAATCAAGTATAATAAGGAATATGGACTTAAAGTATTAAAGTATGCTACCGCATCATCCAGCGACAGGTGCTTTAGGAATGAGAATCAGTTATAATCAGGAATATGGACTTAAAGTATTAAAGTACGCTACCACATCATCCAGTAACAGGTGCTTAAGGTATGAGAATCAAGTAAAATAAGGAATATGGAATTAAAGTATTAAAGTACGCTACCGCATCGTCCAGTGACAGGTGCTTTAGGAATGAGAATCAAGTATAATAAGGAATATGGAATTAAAGTATTAAAGTACGCTACCACATCGTCCAGTGACAGGTACTTTAGGAATGAGAATCAAGTATAATCAGGAATATGGAATTAACGTACACTACCACATCGTCCAGTAACAGGTGCTTTAGGAATGAGAATCAAGTATAATCAGGAATATGGAATTAAAGTACGCTACCGCATCGTCCAGTGACAGGTGCTTTGGGAATGAGAATCAAGTATAATAAGGAATATGGATCTAAAGTACACTACCGCTTCGTCCAGTGACAGGTTCTTTAGGAATGAGAATCAAGTATAATAAGGAATATGGACTTAAAGTATTAAAGTACGCTACTGCATCGTCCAGTGACAGGTGCTTTAGGAATGAGAATCAAGTATAATAAGGAATATGGACTTAAAGTATTAAAGTACGCTACCACATCATCCGGTAACAGGTGCTTAAGGTATGAGAATCAAGTAAAATAAGGAATATGGAATTAAAGTATTAAAGTACGCTACCGCATCGTCCAGTGACAGGTGCTTTAGGAATGAGAATCAAGTATAATCAGGAATATGGAATTAACGTACGCTACCGCATCGTCCAGTAACAGGTGCTTTAGGAATGAGAATCAAGTATAATCAGGAATATGGACTTAAAGTATTAAAGTACGCTACCGCATCGTCCAGTAACAGGTGTTTTAGGAATGAGAATCAAGTATAATAAGGAATATGGACTTAAAGTATTAAAGTACGCTACCGCATCGTCCAGGGACTGATGCTTTAGGAATGAGAATCAAGAACAGTAAGGAATGTGTAATTAAAGTATTAAAGTACGCTATTGCATCATCCAGTGACAGGTGCTTTAGGACTGACCAATTGCAAGCTTTAAGTTCATTTTGAAAATTGGTGGAGTTGAAGTTCTTATTTTTTCTGATGGTTTTAAAGGTGGTCTGGTGTGGGTTGTCCACCTTGTGCTTGATAATGTACGTAAGTAAGTGGTCACTTAGGTCATCTGGGAGGGTCTCTGACTTGTACATATAGGGGAGGCTGTTGATAAGTATCCAATCTAGGATACTGTCTTTGTTATTGGGTTTGCCTATCCTGGTGGGGGAGGATATGAGCTGCGAAAAACCATGTAGGTTGACATGGGTTGTCGGAGATTCCAAGGAACAGGTGTTCCAATCAATGTTAAAATCTCCAAGCACCATAGTTTCTTGGGGGTAGGTACTGGATAACCAGTGGAGGATGTGCTCTAGGGTGTTTGATTATGACCTGGGGGAATGTAAATGCAGACAATGTTTATGCATTTGTTATTGTTAATCTGTAGTTTGGTAATAAGTATTCCTGTATTATTAAGCTGGGGTGGTTGTAGGGAGACCGCAGTAACATCTAGTGTCTTTTTATAGAGTACAGCTACCCCACCACCCTTCTACTAATACGATCTAATCTAAGTATGTGGTACCCTGGGGGGTATTACCTAATTGTTACAGTACAGCTACCCCACCACCCTTCCTAGTAGTATGATCTAATCTAAGTATGTCATACCCTGGTGGTATTACCTCATTGTTCCATCCCCCTTCCCTAGTACAATCAATCTGGTATGTTTGTACCCTGATGTTAGCCACCTCATTTTACAGTTACAGCTACCCCACCACCCTTCTTAGTAGTACGATTTAATCTAAGTATGTCATACTCTGGTGGTATTACTTCATTGTTACAGTACAGCTACCCCAGCACCCTTCCTAGTAGTATGATCTAATCTAAGTATGTCGTACCCTGGTGGTATTACCTCATTGTTACAGTACAGCTACCCCACCACCCTTCCTAGTAGTACGATCTAATCTAAGTATGTTGTACCCTGATGGTATTACCTCATTTTTACAGTACAGCTACCCCACCACCCTTCTTAGTAGTACGATTTAATCTAAGTATGTCGTACTCTGGTGGTATTACTTCATTGTTACAGTACAGCTACCCCACCACCCTTCCTAGTAGTACGATCTAATCTAAGTATGTCGTACCCTGGTGGTATTACCTCATTGTTACAGTACAGCTACCCCACCACCCTTCCTAGTAGTACGATCTAATCTAAGTATGTCGCACCCTGGTGGTATTACCTCATTGTTACAGTACACCTACCACAGCACCCTTCCTAGTAATATGATCTAATCCAAGTATGTTGTACCCTGGTGGTATTACCTCATTGTTACAGTACAGCTACCCCACCACCCTTCCTTGTAGTACGATCTAATCTAAGTATGTGGTACCCTGGTGGTATTACCTCATTGTTACAGTACACCTACCCCAGCACCCTTCCTTGTAGTATGATCTAATCTAAGTATGTGGTACCCTGGTGGTATTATCTCATTGTTACAGTACAGGTACCCCACCACCCTTCCTTGTAGTACGATCTAATCTAAGTATGTGGTACCCTGGTGGTATTACCTCATTGTTACAGTACAGCTACCCCACCACCCTTCCTAGTAGTACGATCTAATCTAAGTATGTCGTACCCTGGTGGTATTACCTCATTGTTACAGTACAGCTACCCCACCACCCTTCCTAGTAGAACGATCTAATCTAAGTATGTCATACCCTGGTAGTATTACCTCATTGTTACAGTACAGCTACCCCACCACCCTTCCTAGTAGTACGATCTAATCTAAGTATGTCGTACCCTGGTGGTATTACCTCATTGTTACAGTACAGCTACCCCACCACCCTTCCTAGTAGTACGATCTAATCTAAGTATGTTATAATGTCATACCCTGGTGGTATTACCTCATTGTTACAGTGCACCTACCCCACCACCCTTCCTAGTAGTACGATCTAATCTAAGTATGTCGTACCCTGGTGGTATTACCTCATTGTTACAGTACAGATACCCCACCACCCTTCCTAGTAGTACAATCTAATCTATGTATTTCGTACTCTGGTGGCATTACCTTATTGTCTTTAGTTGCCAGTTTTAGCCCGGTCTCTGTAAGACATAATACATTGGGGAAGTAAACTGCTAATGCTAATAAACATATTAGGTGTCTACATCCCACCACTAGGGCACATCCTACAATGGGCAAGTAAGCTCCTCCCCAAGAAACAATTATACTTGGAGATTTTAATATCGATTGGTGTTCCTGTAACTCAAACACACCCATAAACCACATTTCACTGTATGGATTTTCCCAACTATTCCAACACACTACCAGTATACACAAAACATCAAAAAAAGAATCAATTCTAGGGTGGATACTCACCAATCAACCCAACCTCTCTCAACGTACAGGCTGTCTCTCTGACAGCCTTAGTGACCAACACCCCACCTTTCTACTCCAACAACAAATAAACTCCCCCAAAGACCCATTATATCAACAAATCAGAAACAAAAAAAATTTCAATCCCCAAAAGTTCATATATGCGCTCAAAAGCTGCAGATGGATACCTCTCAAATACCTCCTGTTAGACGAGGCAGTGAAGCTATTAAACTCCACCTTCCTTAGCACCCTAAATAAGCTTGCCCCACCTAGAACAATTTGGGTAAAACCCAACTACACCCCATGGCTAACCAAGGAAACAAGAGCTCTACTAAAAGCCAGAGACAAAGACTGGGGCAATTGGCACCATAACAAATCACTAACCAATTGTCAAAAATATCTAGAACTAAGAAATGCTGCCACAAAATATATATCATAAGACAAAAAAGAAGATTATGCTAAAATACATCTAGAACACCAAGGAAACCCACAGATGTTCTGGTCAGCCATCAAGAAAATTCTTCAGCCTTGTCAAATCAGCACCCCCTCCCCAAACACTGACAACACCATATATGGCATACCCACACAGTTTAACAAATTTTTCACCAATTCTATACTCAAATTAACAAACACTAGCCACCCCCCACTCTTCTCTCTCCAACACAATATGACAATAACTTCTACCTACAACCTATTCCTACTGCCACCATAAAATATCTTAAAAAACTCAAACCAGTGATCCTAGCTGCAGACAGCCTACCTGCAGACTATCTCAAAATCACTGCAGAAGCCGTCACCTACCCTGTCTTCATCCGTATAAACTGCTCCATCACTAAACAACATGTCCCAACTGTCTGAAAAATAGCCTCCACCATTCCACTACATAAAAGTGGCAGCTCTATAGAACTTTCCAACTACCATCCAATTGTTATCCACTCTCCACTGTCAAAAATTCTGGAAAAATGCATTCATACCCAATTCCTCCACTATCTCCTCACTAACAATCTGCTATCCAAAACTCAACATGGATTCCACCCACACCATAGTGCAACCACTGTCCTTCTAAGCTTCACTAACACTGTCAACCTTCTCAGAAATGAGGGTAACCTGGTCTCCTCTATCTTTTTGGTCCTCTCAAAAGCATTTGACACAGTCTCACACTCCAGAGTGTTAAACACACACTATTAGAATTTAAAACCAGCCACTCCACACTCATCTGGTGCCAGAGCTAACTCAGTGAGAGGCAGCAAGCAGTGAAATGTGGTAACACCCTCTCCCCACTGCTGTCATTCACCTTAGGGGTCCCACAAGGATCCATTCCCGGCCTTCTTCTCTTCACATTATTCAATAATAGCCTACATACTGCCACTAATGAAGCCATGTTAATACAATACACTGCCAACTCTACCTTAATTTATGCAGCCCCAACACTCCACCATCTTCAGGAATTAACACAGCAAGCCTTCTCTAAAGGAGAAACCTGGTTAACCAATGCCAAGTTAATACTTAATCCCAACAAAATAAAACTCATCCTTTTTCCCCATACAAGATCCCCAGACCCTCCTCTCTATTCAAAATCACCTCAGCAAACAATACCATAATTACTTCAGTCCCCCACAGCAAACTCCTGGGAGTAGAAATAGACCAAAGCATGAACTTTTATCTCCACATAAATCAAACCATCAAAAAAGTCCACAAAAAATGGGTAGCCTGTACAGAAGCAAGCTTTTCCTCAATAACAAATCCAAAATCTCCATTGCCAGAACCCACCTATTCTTTATACTCCTATATGCATCTCCCATCCTTACCAAAACTTACATAAACAAACTAGATAGCTGCTATAATAAAATAGCAAAGTTCACTACAGATGCCAGCTACAGATCCCATCACTGTCAAGCTCTCAAAGAACACTCATAGCTAGAATTCCCCAATCTACTAACTTTTAACCAGCTCTCCATGGCCCACCTGAAAAAATACCTGCTGTCAAAGGCCTACTTACTCACTATTGTAAAAACTGGACCCCACGCTCCAGTAACAAAAAACTAGTAAACATCACTAAAAGTAGCAATAATGCTGGTGACTCACTATACTCAAACGGCAAAATCTGGAACTCCCTACCCATTAGTATTAGATCCACCTTCAGCATCACCAAGTTTAAAAAATTACTAAAAGATCATCTAATAACTACCTGGCTCTACTCATGTACTAACCTTGAATAATTTTCCCTCACACAGATAGAACCTCTAACTACAATTCTATCCAGTCTATAACTCCTGTAACCTCTTTCTCCCTTATCTATATCCCTTTGTCTTACTCACAGTTGTAAACTGTATTCTGTTAGATGACATACTAAATGGACTGCAGAGACTTAAGAAAGTAGATTTGAGTTATCTAGCCAGGATGTGGTGGATAAAAAGGCATGTTGGGTGTTATTTTGCAGAGAGGATAGTATCTGAGCAGAACATATGAGTGTGGTATCATTAACATATTCATAGGTTCATAGATTAGTACTAAGCTAACTGCCCTTGTGAGCCATTTTAAGCCTAGCCAATTATCCCTTGTGAAACTTAAACCCTGCACCTTGTGCTTGTAAGGCAAACACCTTAACCATTAGGCCACCCTCCCAACCCCTTAGGCCACCCTCCCAACTACAGTTGGTTGTTTGGAGGTGGATTGTAGATTGCTAATAAAGATATTAAAGAGATGGTGCCCAAAAACTGATACCCGGGGGAAGCCGACTGAGACTGGTAGGCAATCGGAGTAGTACTTCCATTATTTTCTGGAAAAAACATACTTGTAAATCCTGAATTTGGACTGTCTGAGAACTGAAACAATATTTGATTTTCAGAGAATTTGTATTTATAAGAAAGAGAATTAATTCAAAACAAGATGTAGTCATGCTCATATTTATTATTTTGTTAGTTTGTTTCCTATTAGGCCTAGGGAAGAAAGTTCATGAAGAAGTTTTTGGTGTGCAATTGTATCAAATGCTTCTGATAGGACAAGGACAATGAGACTAGTTTTCCTTTGTTTCGGAGTTCACTGATAGTATTAGCAAAGCTGAGGAGGGTATTTGCAGTACTATGATAAGTTTAGTAACCCTGTCGAGTGGGAGAGACAAGATTCTGGTCAGTGTGGTATTTCATTATTTGGGAGTATATGCATTTATTCTAGGATATCAAATTCTAGTGGTGGAGGATTTCAATTGGTCGATACTTGATATGGTCAGTAGAGCTGCCATCTTTAAGAAGAGGCGTGATGTTTCTTCTGCATCAATTTATATATTGAGAATTACAACAGAATCTAGGCACAGAACACTTAGTGATGCAAGTAGACAAAATCATAAATAATCAATAAGAGCAGGACTACATCTTGTGGTGAATTAATCCTCTTGCTTAAATGGAAAATTCTATGAAAACTTAGTATTGTTTCAATTCCCAGAGAGTCCAAATTCAGGATTTACCAGTACGCTTTTTTTCCATAAAATAATGGAAGTGTATTTGATTTGAAATAGCAGCAAATAAACGGATGAGGAATCTGCTCCTGAATCTGATGGTCTAGGTTATGTTTTTAATAAGTATATGTCTGAAGATGAGAAGGAAAATTTTTTATGAAGTGTTGAATGACTGGATGAATGAAGGCAGAATCGAATATATTTGCAGTGGGAAGGTTACGTTTATAGGGAAGAAAGGAGAAGGGAAGGAAGATTTGCAGGAAATAACAGTAGGTAACAGGCTACAAAATAATTCAGAAGAGTCTACAGAAAGTGGTAAATAAGTGGGACCTGATGGTGTGTATGGTGTAAAAAACAAGGCTCAGATGGTTATTATGGATAACGAAGCAGTGGATAATGCAATAACAGAAAAAAGTGAAGGGATACTGGTTACATGTGATGTTTTCAAGGCTCCCTGTTGAAATGTTGGCATTCAAAATGCTGACTGCCAACAAGCCAAAAAAAAAAAAAAGAGACAAAACCTGTAGACGAATGAGTCTTGAAAATCGCTCTTTTCCTTTATACTTCTTTTTGCAGGTGGGGGGGCAAGTGGCCTGCACACCTCAAACTTATATATAAAAACTCTGAGATTTCCACAACTAAGTGAAAAGAGAATATTATGAGAAATAATATCTCAGACTTAGTATATGGAAGTCTGATCTTTCAGCCATTCAGTCTCTGCATTTCAAGACTCAATTTAGCCGTTCCCAACATTTTAAATGGTTACTGTTGTGAAAGTATTTGATAATGTAAGCCATAAGGAAATGTTAGGAATTTAGAAGAATATGGGATTGGAAGAATACAGATTCATGATGCAAGGACTTTATATGGTACGTCATGGGTATGAGTGAAGATAAATGACTGGCTAGGGAAAGGGTAGACATTAACAGATCTATAAAACAGTGATGTCCATGAATATTTTTATTGTAATGGTGATGAATGCACTTGTTGGATTACATGTCATGAGTTGGAAGAAGTAAGGTAGGAAAGATAAAATAGCATAAGGTTACATTTAACACTTTCACAAGCAGACGGCAGGTATAAAAAGGATATGAATGACATTAGTGGTAGCAGAGACAAAAAATATTGACGAAAGCAGATTTTCAGCTAAACAAAACTGAATTCTGTAAACAAAGAGGTTGTAGATAATGACAAAGTGAGGGATCGAATTTGTTAAATCATATATCTTGCTTTCATGGCTTCTATGCATTTCTTTTTAGGTTTTAAAGGTGATAAGAAAAAAGAATGAGATGGGTATTGAGGATGTTTTTAGTTAAAATATATAAAGAAGTATGGACTGGAGTAGAAACGAGGACAAAAAAGAGAACATGTGAATAACAAATAAAAAGAATATGAAGGTAAAAAAAGCTGTCGGAGATAAAATTGAGTGACATAAAATGAGAAACAGCAATGATGGATATTTTTTCATATATCCATGGGAAGATTTATTGAAGGACATTAAAATACATTTTGTTACCTTTGATATGACATCCCTACTGCATGATAAAATAACTACAAGGGGGATGATGATGAGGATGACACTGCCAATTAGAATAACAAGTAGAGAAAGACAGAAAAGATTTGAGGGGCTTTATGAAGGTGCATATTTTTTTGTGGATAATTTTGTTGGATAAACTGCCTGGTAAAGCAAATGTGAAATATAATGAATTAGATGAATGCGTAATATTTGCAAAGTGGAAGAAACATTTCAATGCCGTCTTGCAATTGTCAACATATTTGAAAATAAGTAAAAGTGAGAATGCTTTAGAAAATTGTATGAATATGATATTGTATGGGAAACACAAAGGTGATAGTAGGTTAAGGCTGCCAAATGGGATACAGTGGTGTTTATGACAATATGCTTTTTATAGAAAAGCAGAGGTTAAAAATTATTGTATAATAAAGTAAGGGGAATGATGGTTTGACAGAATATAGACATGGACATGACAGAAAAGACAGGGTGGACAGAGAGTAAAATGAATAAAATGTCGGTAAAGTGTGTATGCAAGAAGTCTGAAATATAAAAAATGTGTAAATATAATCATATGAGTGTGTAAATAAAGCAACTCCTACTGTTTTCAGTAAGTGACAACATGAGATCTGTTATCTTGTCTTCAGCTACTGCCAACCCAGGCAAACAAGACTTTGGCTTAGCATGTTATCCAAAGAATATCACCCTTAGGAGTACAGGAACTCCCTTATGCCGCAGTGCAGTGTCAGCAGTAAAAAAGTAATCCAAATTCCAATAAATATTCTGTCTAATGTCAAATGTCAATAAATAAATAATTCAAAGTCATGTTAGGTCACGTACTATACAGATAGCAACCCAGATATGGGAAGATCAATTGTACACACAAGGCTGTGGATTTAACAACTCTTTGTAGTGATCAGATCATATGTAGTTTCAAACTGGAATGAGCCAGATGTGTTACATCTGCAACGCATTTGGCATGGATAAGATGGCTATTGTGGAAGCTGGTCTTTTAAGAGAGAGAAGTGAGACCATAAATGTCAGTATACTGCAGAAAGTGTCACTACAGACCCCAGGAGTATATACACATATATGTACATGTATATGATGATGTCCTTCCATATCACTGTTGCAGTTTTCCTTACAGTAGGGATCCCCTGATGAGGGTATCCCAATGTCCGGCAAGTATACCAAAGCCTTAAGTTGTAATAGGGACATTTTATATCACACATATGCTCTCTACCCATGGCATGGGACATAAAGGTGATGTATGGATGTACCATCCTCAGAACTTATTGCTACCAGTCTGAACACTATCTTTGATTGTCGGTCTGAATGCTCTTTCATCTGCTGGTTGGCAAGCCGTTTTCAGATAATTGCCCCACTGGGGTTTTTCTTCTTAGCTTATTTTTGTGCTTGTTGGATTACAAGTCATCTAGAAAGGGGAAATGCTAGTGTGGAAGACAGATTCCCCATAAGGACCATCACAAGCAGTGTTTGTATTGCTTTGATGCTTCTCATGACCATATGTCGTGTCATTTGTCCCTAAAACGTTGCATAATCATCTCTTTATCTATTTACTTAAAGAACCAGTGCCTTAAATTGTTGGCCCAGGGTACAATGACAGATTGATCCTGGCCGAAGGGTCAGCTGTCCATGAAGAAGAAGGCCAAGAAAGTTTGCTCAGATTCTTCTTTAATACTGCCTTCCACAGATGTCTCTCTTGAGGCTAGTGAAAGCACACAGGATCGCCCAGTTCTTCAGTCAGATTCCTTTGCTGTGACTGCTTCAGAGGCTGGCATGGACCCAGTTTCTTGTACAGCCTCAGAGGCTCTGCAGCCATCCATTTTGGATGTTTGGGGGAAACAGTGGCTGATTATATCTGAAGGGCCTAGGGGTGGTCTGCAGATCCTTTTTAGGGAAGAGATTCCCACTATGCTGATTGAGTGTCGGTAAGGGTCCGAACCACCTAAGATGTTAAGAGCTGATGTCCCTTTGAAAAAGAAGCAGAAGACTAAACATATTTCTCCTGATCCAAAGGATCCTCACCGTAACTGGCAGGATTTGACACAGGGTTTGATTAATGCCCTTATGGCTTTAAAGCCCTCGCAGAGAGTCTGTGTGCCTGTCTCGCTTTGTTTTCTAGTCCCATTAAAAGACCTAAAGAAAGGATTCTTGTGATATTCTGATGAAGAATCTTTGGGTTATTCCTTCCAGATTCCCTCTCGTTTGGATTATGGTTCTGAGGAACAGGACTATTAGCCCAGATTCTCCCTTTGAGGAGATTTCATGGGGGATACTGTTTCCTGTATGATGGAGTTTTTAATGTGGGACTGTACCTAGGTCTTTGATGTCTAGAATAGGTATTATGATCTCCTTCAAATGGAGTTTCCTAAGACCTCTGCTGTTCCTCCTGTTCTTGCTGGCTTGTTGGACACATTTTGAGCAGCTTCTCAGGTGCCTGATTCCCAGCCCCCTGCTCCAAAAAAAAAAACTGATAGGTTTTCTAAGGTACCTGATGATTGTAAATTTCTTTACACATATCCATCTTCTGATCCTTCTATTGTTTTTGTTTCTTCTGATAAGCCCTCCAAGCTTGTACCTTCTACTAACCTGCTTTCTTCTGACAAGGACAGCAGAGCCATGGAAAGAGTTGCTAAGAAGGTGTATAATGCTACTACTCTGGCCTTTAGGGCTGTGAATTACCAGACCCATATGACAAGGTATGTTTTTTTCCTCCTTTCTTAGGCTTTTCAAGGTGTTGCAGACCTTCCTGATTCTGAGGGGAAGGCTTTGGCCCTTTCATTGTTGGAGTCCTCATATAGCTCACCATTCCCTTAAATGTAGTTATGATGCAGCTGATGCCTTTTCTGGAGTTGCTGCCTTTGGTTCTGTGTTGAGGAGGTATTCCTGGCTTTGCATTCACCTCTGCCTGATGGTATTAAGTCCAAGGTAATGGATGCTCTTCTTGGCAATTAAAAATAATGTTGGTTCTGCAGCTGCTGAGCTTTTTAAATCTTTTCAGTAAAAGGGTAAGGCTATGCAGGAATTAAAAAATATTTTTGTTTCCCCTGTTCACAGATATCAGAGAAATTATCCTACCAAGTTTGCCATTATACATAGACAGTCTCACCCTCCTCCCAAAGGTAAAAGGGTACTAGAAGGGCTCTTCCTGCTAAGTCTACTCTGACTCCTACAGCTCAGAAGCCTTTCTTTTCCAAACAAGCCAGGTTCTGTCTGAATATCTTCTTCCTTCCCTCCTAAGCCTAGTTCCTCTATCTCTTCATGTTTCCCTGCCCTTTCCAAATTGGTTAAAGATCACTTAGGATTCTTGGGTTCCATCCATCGTTTATTAGGGGTATTAAATTGTTTAGAAATTCCTTCCCCTTTTTGGGCATTCCTCAACCTCCTCAGGAACAGCTGCCCTTTTTTCCTGATGTTCTTCAGAACATTTTGCCTCAAGGAACCATCCAAGCAGCTTCTGCTCCTCAAAAGGGGAAGGGTTTTATTCCAAAATGTTTCTGGTTCCCAGGAAAGAAGACACCTGGAGATCCATTCTGGATCTTTCCCAGCTCAGCATCTTTTTGAACGCTCCTTTCTTTCGAATGTTATCCCTTCAAATCTTGTTTCTTCTACCTCAGGCTTAGTCAGTTTCTAGATCTCAAGAATGCCTACCTCCATATTGCTATTCATCCCTGTTTTAGGATTTTTTTAATTTCTTTGTTTCTTCCTTGCATTTTCAGTTCTCTGCTTTACCTTTTGGCCTCTCTACTGCCCCAAGTGTCAAAATGACTCACTGCTGTATTTGTTTTTTTTGCAGGATGAGGGAACTACAAATCATTTCTTATCTGAATGACCTGTTCATTCAAGCTTCCTCTGCAGAGATCTTACTTCAGCATCTTCACTTTGCTATATGTCTTCGGCAAAGCCTAGGGTTTATAGTGGATTTCCAAAAAATAAGTAACCCAAGCAAGTGCACCAACAAATGGTTCCAACAAAGCAACTAGTAATTCACAACAGAACCATCACTGAGAAGGGCAGAGGCAACCACAGACTAAGTAAACTTCCAAAACCAAAGTAAAATTTAAAGCCAAATGTTTATTACTTTTTAATGGTTAACTGCTTTCGTCCATCATCGTGGTCTTCTTCAGAACAAAGATTTTTTTTAAACAATGCATGTTTTGTATACATTTTGTGTGCATGCCCCTCCTTTTTAGTCACATTTGAAAACCAATCAGATTAGCCCCTTTTCATTAGTAACAATTAGTATTGAAACTTTAAAATAACAATAGAGTAACATCCCATCAAAACACTTTTTTAAAACAAACAGTTCAATTCTATAAAGTACGTGCAGTCTGTGTAAAAGGCCATATTCAATCTACAAAAAACTTCTAATCTTAATAGGATCATAAGCACATCTCAAAGTTTAGTTGCTCTCATTTTAAGTACAGGTTGCAAGGAAATGTGGTCATTAAGACCTGGTGTAACACTGGCATCAAGCTTGATTTGCCAAAGGCGTTCCTTGTACTCTAACCTGTTTTCCCAGGCACCTTCTCTTGTGTCCACTGGAACAACTTGCAAAATGCCAAATACATTTTTTTTAAACCTACACAAATTGTAGAGTGTCTGTATAGTGAGTTGTTTATGTTTGCCCTTTTGATGTCGTATAAATATTCATAAATCCTCTTAGCCAATCTCCTCTCCATCTTACCCACATAACAACAGTCACAGTAGTTGCAAAGTGCTAAGTAAACTAAACCAGTTGAATTGCAGTCTTCTCTCTTGAACAAAATGTGTGTTTGACAATAGTTGTTTAATATAACTTTATCCATTTCAACTATACATTGGCAATAATTACATCTACCACATTTCATGGTACCTATTCTATATGTAGGTGTTGGTTGGATACCACTATTTGTGGACATTATACATTCACTTTTTTGACATTTGTACTCCAGACATCCTTGAAACCGGCATATTTCACTCAGTTTTCTAAGGAGAGGTAAACAGATTTATTTACACAAAATGACAAGATGGGTCAACTTACACAATTCAGTGAATTGTTGATGCAACAAGTGAGCCAAGTGATTTTAACTGTCAACTCATTGCTTACTAATCATAAGCATGGTGGTCAGGAGACTAACGACTTAACAGGACCTAACACTTCTCATCCCCTCACATGGTTCAATCCATGTCAACTCCTCAAATGGAGGAAAACCAAACGGCGCTTTTAGTGAAACACAAGGAATACATCAGAAGATGTTCCCCGTATGGATGTTATGAACGAGAAGAAAAATACACAACCCATAAAGAATTTGGGTCGTGAGGATTTTAAAGGCTGGTTCGCACAAGATTTTGCCTTCTCTACATTCCTTCCCAATTCGGAAGATACCTAGGTTAGTCTTAAACATCGTATGAGGGAATTTCAAAACAAAATGAAGAAACAGAGTAGTTCAAGTGAACAATACGTATTTTAGGGAATGCTTAAAGTGAGGTGAGATCCCTAAGGCACTGAGGATGTTTAAGTTTCTGTTTGGGGTCATTTATGGCTCCAAGGAATATTTTACTTTAACAGACATGTTCAATAGACTTGGTGCCAAACTGCTGAAATTTATTATTAAACACAGTAGTGAACATATTGAAATTGTGCTTAATGAAACTACCATCCTAGAGCATGCTATTACCAATGATCTATTGTTTTTTCAATATCAAAAAAGTTTTGACTTACCTATTAAATTTGTAAATGACCATGTTCAAGTTACAAAGAAAAAGGAAAAGAAATTGCTAAGAGATAGTAAAGATTATAAAGAAGGTAGAGCTTACCCTGTGCTAATGATGAGATACGGGAAGAACTGGCTTCTAATGTACCATCTGATCATAACAACATAGGTCATGAAACAGATGTTAGTCACACTGATACTGACACAGCCCCTGTAAGGCTATGTCAAGGGATCCTGTACCCCCTTTTAAGGAGATCAAAGAGGATAAGGAACCAATGAGGAAGAGAGTACACATCGGGCCCTATGACAGGCAGACCACAGAGAAGCAGGATGAACCTCAGAGGTAGGGGACACTAACAAGGGGCCCTTTAGAACAGGAAGAGAATGGCGACAATGAGAAAATTAAATCTGAAAATGAAGGTGAGCTTCTGATCCACAACGACTTTCACATTTACAAATTTTCTGGTTTGGACATTAATATGACTTACTTCAAACTGTTTAAAAAAGGTTTTAAATGTGTTCCCCACCAGAGGGACAACATAGCTAAGTGAACTTTCTGTTAGGAACCTAAATCTTTCCTACATCAATAAAGACAATTCAAGTCCTTACTACACTTCCAAATTCAAAAAGAAAAGCACCATTAACCCCCCCCCCTTTATATAAGGTTCTGGACATCTTTGAAAACGTTTGTGAAAGATAAATTTACTTACTAGATCAGGATTGGAAAAAAGGCTTCAACAACTTGGATGTTGAGGAACGTTCCCTACTTGAAGCTTTGACTAAAGACAAAGACATTCATATTATGAAACCCGACAAGAATGGGGGGGTTATGATTACTACTCAGATAAGACTATGTTGGCAAAATTTTCAACATGTTACAGCATGAAAATCATTACCAGACTGCATCTAGGAACGAGATCAACATTTCTTACAGAAACACTGATTTGCTCCTAGAGGACTCCTTACTACAGGACATTATTACACTTCAAATTTATGATTTTTTTTGACTAACAAGAATCCCAAAATTTCTTCAGCTTTTGGTATCCATAAAACACACAAAACTGTATTAGATCCTCCCTATAGATTAATTGTGGAGGCCCAGGGTTCAAAAACGTACCATTTGGCTGTATATGTTGACCAAAAATTGAAATTCTTACTGAATTACCATCCCCATATTTTACGTGACTTATGCGATTTTTTTGGTTAAATTAGATATTAACCTCTTCAAAGACTTGACCTGTTTTTTTACCACTGATGTGGTCAACATTTTTTCTTGTATTCCCGACAATATTGGACTAGATTTTTTGAAGAAGCTATTATGGAATATGAGCTTTTTGATGTCCATGAATCACAATTTTTGGTTGACCTTATGGACTTTACTATGCAACAACTATATACATTTTGAAGGGGAATTTTACAAACAGATCAGTGGTGTTGCAATTGTGCTCCCATTTTTGCAAACATTGTCATGTTAACATGGGAAAAGAGATTTATTCTCAATTCCAGAATTTCTAATTGTTGGTCATTCTATGCCAGATATCTTGAAGATATGTTTTTTTGTGGACAGGCAACTTGGGAGATATTGAAACATTTCTTACATATTTGAACAACACTACTAGTTTTTTGAAATGTACCTACCAGACAAACTTGAACACTACACACTTTTTGGATGTTCACTTGACAAGGGATTCTGATGAACTGACATCTAGAATATTCAGGAAAAAATCTTTTTCCATCTTTTACCACCACTTCAACAGTGGACATGCCATGTAATATAAGAGGAATTTTGTTAAGGGTCAGCTCATTAGGGTAGCCAGAATGACATCCAAGATGTATTACTAGAAGAAGAGTTTGAGAATTTAGTTAACATATTCACAAATAGATGTTATCCCAAGAAACTTTTAGAATCATTAAGGAGAGAAGTAACTGAGAAAATGGAGACCCACTTCCCATGCATTTTGGGTAAACCTAACTGGGCAAAGGACTTAGGTACACATTCACAGGGCCATTATAACCCAAAGAACTTTAACCAGGGTAATGATATTAAGTTTGATGGACTGACTAACTGGGTAAAAAGTATTATTTCCCACAACTGGGCTATTTTAAAAATGGACGATGAACTCTATCGACACCTGATTGACAAACCACTTTTTATACACAAGGTACACAACAACATTAAGAAGGTTTTGGAAAGGGACAAAACTACATTTAGAAGAGGTACCACATAATGTGGTAGATGTAATTATTGCCAACACATAGTTGAAAGGGATGAAGTTATGTTAAGCTACTATTGTTGAACACACGTTTTGTTTAAGAGAGGAGACTGCAATCCGACTGGTTTAGTTTACGTAGCACTTTGCAAGTACTGTGTCTGTTTTTATGTGTGTAAGAAGGAGAGGAGACTGGCGAAGAGGATTTATGAACATTTATATAACATCAGAAGAGCAAACTTAAACAACGCACTATACAGACACTCTACAACTTGTTTGGGTTTCAACAAAATTTTATTTGGCATTTTGGAAGTTGTTCCAGTGGGTGCCAGAGGAGGTGCTTGGAAAAAACGGTTAGAGCACAAGGAGCTCCTCTGGCAAATCAAGCACTGTTACTCCAAGTCTTAATGAACACATTTCCTTGCAACCTGTACTTAAAATGAGAGCAGCTAAACTTTGAGACATGCTTATGATCTTATTAACATTAGAAGTTTTTTTACAGACTGTATAAGGCCTTTTACACAGACTGCACGTACATTATAGAATTGAACTGTTTGTTTTAAAAAAGTGTTTTTATGGAATGTTACCCTATTTTCAGTACTAATTGTTTCTAATTAAAAGGAGCTCATCTGAATGGTTTTCAAATATGACTAAAAGGGAAGGGCATGTACACAAAATGTATATAAAATGTGTATTATTTTTAAAAAATCTTTGTTCTGAAGTCCACTGTGATGGACGAAAGCACTTAACCATTAAAAAGTAATAAACATTTGGCTTTACATTTTACTTTGGTTTTAGAAGTTTACTTAGTCCGTGGTTGCCTCTGCCCTTGTCAGTGATGGTTTCGTTGTGGATTCCAAATTTCTAAAAATCCTTCCTGATTCCTTCTCAGGATGATGTGTTTCTGAGGTGCAGGCTCCAGACCATTCCTATTCTGACATCTCTGCCTTCTCCCAAGGATTTAACTCTGATTTCATTCTTTCATTCCCTTCTTTCTCTGGCTCAGTTACAACCAAAGAATTTTTAAGGACTCTGGGATACATGGCTTCCACCATTTTTATACTTCCTTTTACCGGACTTCATATGAGAAAGCTACAGCGGTTCTTTCCTGAAGTCTGTCCGGCTTCAGCCTTCTCATCCTTTGGACTTTCCAATTCCTTTTCTTTCAAGACTCAAGCTAGAGCTACAGTGCTGGATTTAACAACTATCCCTCAACCCACGGCTTCACTTTCAGCCTCCAGTCCCCACTTAGGAACTCTTTACATATGTCTCAGATGTGGGATGGGGAGCTTCTTTTGGCCCTCTGAAGGTTCAGAGCCTCTGGTCTCTTCATCACAAGAAGGACCATATCAACATAAGGGCACTTCTTCTGGCTCTTCAGACCTTCCATTCTCTATTCCTTCCATAGCCCCCCAAAATCTTTGCAGACAATTCCACAGTGATGGAGTACATCAACAGACAAGAAGGGTGGGCATGGTCTTACCTCTTGAGCAGACTAGCTCTTCAAGTTTTGGATCTGGCTGTCCAGTATCAGGTGACTCTTCTGGCTTTTTATATTCCTTCAGAACAGAACATTGGTTCATAGGTTCATAGTTTCATAGTTTAGTACTAAGCTAACTGCCCTTGCGAGCCATTTTAAGCCTAGCCAATTATCCCTTGTGAGACTCAATCCATGCACCTTGTGTTTGTAAGGCAAACACCTTAGCCATTAAGCCACCCTCCCACTGTGGTAGACTCTTTGAGCAGGTCCATAACCCAGATTGGATGCTTCTCAGAGATGTGTTTCTTTCACATTGTCCATCAATGGGGTACTTCTCAGATAGACCTTTTTTCCTCCCCTCTAAACAGACAACTTCCTCTCTTTTGCACCAGAGTCCCATATCCTTTGGCCTGGAAGGTGGATGCCCTCTCTTTTTCTTGGAAGAGTATGTTTCTTTAAGCCTTCCCTCCTTTTCCTCTTAAACTGAGGGTCCTGTTCAAGATAGAAGAGAACTCACCAAAAATCTTGTTGGTGACTCCCTTTTGGCCCAGACAGCACTGGTTCCCTCTTCTTCTGCATTTATCTAAGGGAAAACATCAGAATTTACCTCAAAGGATGTGACCTACTCACACAAGACAGGGGTAGTCACTTATCCATCCCCACTTGTCCATTCTTCGACTAACACTGTGGTTGATATAGGGCGTTGATCCGTTTTAGGCAACTTTTTTTCTGAGGAAGTGCTTTGGGTTCTGTAGGAGGCCAGGAAACCCACTAACAGGAAATCTTATTAGACCAAATGGAAGAGATTTTCTCTTTGGTGTCTTGCTAACCTGGATCCATTTTCTGTGGACTTCCCTTTTGTGTGAATTACTCAATGCTGGGTTGGCATACTCTTCTGTTAAACCCATTTTGTCAACTATTTCTGCTTGTTGCCTTTATCTCCTCCTCTAGCTTCTAGGTCTGAGGTCAAACAATTCCTTAAATGCATCCTTCATATCTGGTCTCCCAGAAAGCCTATTCCTCCTTCTTGGGACCTTAATTTTATCCTAGAAAATTTGACTCAGGCCCCTTTTGACCCTGCATCTTCAGCCTTCCTACAGCATTGTACTTGGGTGACTGTTCTTCTTTTGGTCCTTACTTCAGCTAGAAGGATGTCTGAGCTTCAGGCCCTTAAGGCTGTACCTACTTTTTTAGTTTTTTATAGGGACAGAGTATCTCTTCGTAATAATCCTTTTTTATGCCCAAGGTGGTTAATGAGTTGTCTCTTAATCAGTCATTTCATTTGAACACTTTTTTTCCCTTCTCTGCAATCTGTTCATGAGAAGTTTGTTCACACCTTGGACTTGCATAAAGAACGTAGATATTATTTAGACAAAACTTAAGCCATCCATACATCCTTAGCAACTGTTTATTTCATTTCATTCTAGATAATTAAGTTTGGCTGTTTCTAAGCAAACTATTTCGTCCTGGATGTCTAAGGCCATTTCCTTTTGTTACTATTTTTATGAGAAAAGTCTAGCAGGGCTGTGGCTTCTGTTGGTGCTTTTTTTTAAAGGACTGGATACTAACTCCATCCTTGAGGCAGCTACTTGGACTTATGTGCATAGTTTTACCTGGCATTATAAGTTAGATGTGGTTTCCAGGGCTAGTGACAGATGTACCAGGGTTATCCTGCATGGGTTTCTTAAGAGCTCTGTAGGACGTTCCTCTTCCCAGCTTTCCTCCTGAGCCTTTGTACTCTCCCTACTATAACAAACATTGCAACAGTGCTACATATACATCTCAGCTGTACAGAATTTCACAGAATGTCCAGATTTTTGCCTCATATTTTTGATCTGCTCCTCATAAAAATATGTGTTTTTTTGGCAAATCACTGGGATGATCTAAGGATTAAAGTCACTAAATAGTGACATGCATTTGAGTTTCAGACTTCATATCCTTCAGAAAATGCATTCCAACACAAAGTCTGTTATTATAGCAAGTTTCTAAGATTATAAGAGCAATATTTAAAATATGTCCCTATTTTTGGGCCTTTGTTGCCCCATTATGTCAGGCTTTGTCCAGGTTTCTTGAGTTAAGAGATTGAGAGGTATGGTGATATGGAAGTACATACTATAGTTGTGTAAAATCTTACAATCACAGTAGATGTCCTTGTCTTTACTGTTGCAGTATTCACTCCCTCTCTCTTTCCCCTTTTTCTTTTTTCCTTCTGGATGTGTTTGTTCCTGTCTTACTCCTTGGACTGTTGTTCCTCCAGGGGATTTACAATTCTGAGGATGGCATGTATGTACATCACCTTTATGCCCTACACAATGCATGGGGAGCATACATGTGACGCATGACATCCCTATTAAAACCTAAGGTATAGGTATACTGGCCAGACTTTGAGCGATGCTTGGCAAGAGATCGCTACTGTTAATAATACTGCAAAAATGAAGAGAAGGACATCTACTCTTATGGTAAGATTTTATACAACTGTGCCTTCTTATATGGAAAAATGTTCTAAGGATACATGTTTACACCCATCCAAATTATATAGGCATAACTCTAAATATAGCAAAAACATTATATCAAGAGGTGCTGAGCAACCCTCCATTTGGTGCAGCGGTTTGCATTGTCGCCTCAAAGAAAGAGGTTCTTCAGTTCAATTCTCAGCTGGAGTGCCTTTTGTGTGGAGTCTGCATGTCCTCCCCATGCTCGATGGGTGCTCTGTTTTCCTCCCACATTACAAAAACATGTGTCTGGAGTGTTTCTCCCTTGGCCTCTGCTGAAAATTGACTCATTCCAAGTTGGACTTTCCTGGTAAACAAACGTTAAATAAATAAATAAATGTTGCCTCCATTTTGTTTACTGTATGGAAATATGTGGCTAAATAAATGATCTGAAGAATGTCAAAGCCTTCATAGCTTCAGATTTCACTATTCTAGACAGTACAGGGGCCAGGACAGACTGGAGTGAGAAAATAGATATGTGATGATTTCTGTGAAGGATGGCCACATAAATACATATCTCAGCATCAAGTACTTCCATTTGTATATAGTTCTCATTTCTCTTTTAGTTTGTAAAATCAAGCAGAAAAAAAAAATATTTCTAGCTACTGTGTGCCAGGCCTTCTAACCAAAATATCCCTTTATTCTTCATAGGTTGGTACTAGTCTAGCTGCCCTTGAGGTAATTTAAGCCGAGCAAATTTCTCTTTCAAAGGGGAAAATCAAACCCTGTACTTTGTGTTTGTTAGGCAAACACCTTAACCATTATACCAATCCCCAATCCCCTTTCTGCTATTCTTGTAATTGAACTTATGTCCCACCCCTCTTGATGTGTGACCCTCCCCAATTGGGAATGGCACTACTCCATGATTTAGCTTGTCCAAAGATGTTAGTTAACATTGCTAAGGCATTAACAGAGTTTTCTAAGCTGTGCTAGGTATAAAGGTATTTACAGAATGACATAATACTCCATGTAAATACCCAAGGGCTATGTGTATTTAGAAGCTTCTTCTATAGTAGTACTAAAAGTGGAATGGACCGATAATCCAGTATAAATAGCTGTTGCAGCTTAATCGGCTGTGCATAAATACTCCAGTATGGAATTCCTAAAACTGTATGAAAAGTCAGGACATGTGCTACATAATACAAATTTTTTGTGTACCACTGTTATAAATCACCTGACTATTCTAGTTGTCATGGTCACACAGTTGTTATTCTTAGGAATCTGAATGTGCTTGAATAGATACAATAACAACAGAACCCCAAACACTTTAACAATAGCAATGCAGCCCTGAGGCAGGGTCTCAGTTTACTTCATCTAAGAATGATGACATATCCCCATTCAGATTAATCTCTGTCACAGTGGCCATAGTTGAGTGCAGGTTTATTCAGCAGCACTAGAAATTGATTGTGCATCTTCAGTCTGTTGTAATGTATACAAAACTATGCATCTAATAAAAAATAAATACATAAATCTGCTTGCGACCTAATTATTGCCCAATGAAATTAATCCAAAATACATAAAGAAATATTTAAAAAAAAAGTTCTAAAAGGTGTAATTTAAACCACAAAAAAATAAAAAAACATGAGTTTCTAAATTAACAATCCATTTTTATCATCTTAAGTGCAAAGCCATTTACACTAATCAACATGTTTTAATACTTTGTCAGTGACAGTAAAGGAAATGTAGTTTGCTCTTACCCTTTTCTAAAGATCTCAATTCCAATTGTTTTATCTCAGTTTCTACTTTCATTACTTCTAATTTAGTTGGTTTAGATTTTGATTTCCATTTTCTCATAATTGCTTTTTTGGCAGCCACCATAATTACACACAGCCTGCTTATGTCATAAGTGATGGTTTAATAACGATGTTTCTTGTTTAAAAAGGGGGAGCAGGAACTAAATAACTTAAGTAATGTTGCTTAGGTTGCTTAGGTTGTATGATATATAGCAATACATGCAAAGTATAATGTTTGTTGATGTTAATTTGTTAATACAGTTTGATTACTTTTGTATAAATGTAAATTTGCCTGTGTCACAAGTGATAATTCAATAAAGGTTTTCTAAAAAAATGGCAGTAAAGGAAATTAACAGTGGAATGACTGAATGGCGCAACGTGTGTTTGTATAAAGCATAAGAAGCAAAATGGCATCTGATATCACTTAAATGTTCTCCTACGTGTGGTCGAAAGATACAAATACTGATAAACACACAAAAGGCGTTGCACTTGTATATTGCTAAGTAAATCACAGCTTCACTATTACAAGTGATAAATACTTTGTTCGTATTTTAGAAGAAAGAAATTAAGTCTAAACTATTATTTTTTAATATACAGAAAATATCCGCATGGATTGCACCCCATTATTGAAGAACTATGCTCAAATACAACAAAGAGTTTATGATGTCCTGAAAAATGTTCTAAATTATGTGGCTTTCTAAATGAAAACTCCATTTATCTCCAGCATCAGAGAATAAAGAATTACTAGTAAAACTATACCAAAGTTTGAATTATTGCTTTGATTAAAGTTTGAATAATTTGTGGTCATAAAATATCTTATGATCTTGGCCATAAGCAAGTTCCTTGTCTTCTTGTACTAATAAATCAGAATATTTAAACATACCATTAATTTTGCATTTAGATCTATTAATACAATTATTACATTACACCGCTTTTTGAAAATGCTTAGTCATGTCAGATGTACTTATATCACAGTTCACTTATAAAAAAAACAGGTGCATTTAATACAAATTATGTGAGATAAAGGAACATTTTCTACCACGATGGCTATTGTTTTCATGCAGAAATAGGTTTTTTGCAAATGGTTTCCTGAAAATAGAAATATGCAAAGAATCATCCTACAAATCGTTTACTTGATAATTCAAAAATCAATAGCATGTAATTCAGCCGTATGTGTAAAACACAACCCCAAATTGTTATTTTTAATAAATTAAAAAAAAAAGAATCCAAATCACAAAGGATTATATAGAAAGCAAACATCATTGAGGTAATGATGTTACATGCCTGTGCCATTCAAACACTTGCTAAATGCCATGGTATATATTGTACAAGTTTTTATCTAAACTCAGCTTATCAAAAATCAACTAATCTAAACCTGCAAAACTCAAAAAAAAAAAAAAAATCCACACCCCCTAACATATTACTTTGACATCTGTAAGAAAACTCATATCATTCAACACTGTACAAAAGCATTTTTGTTTGTTTATTTATTTTGATTTTTGAGATTTGCTGATTACGATAAATTGAGTTCCAATAACTTGGTTTTCAATAAGTTTGAGTTTAGATGCAAAGTAGTTCATCTATATATATATATATATATATATATATATATATATATATATATATATATATATATATATACACACACACACACACACACACACACACACACACACACACACACACACACAGACACACATGAAATTCAAAGGTTTGAAACTTCAAAATTTAGAAGCAGACCCATATATATATATATATATATATATATATATATATAAAAATATATATATATATATATATATATATATATATATATATATATATATATATACATATAGCTTTTATATATATATATCTGTGTGTGTGTGTGTCTCTCTCTCTCTAAATATATAATATATATATATATATATATATATATATATATATATATATATATACACACACACACATGTAAAACCTATATATAAATGTGCAAAAAGAAGAAGCACCTGTCATTATACCATATAACTGCAAAAAACTGATTCATGATAAAAATAATGTTTAGTCAGATGAAAAATCTGCATTTTCAGCTGGATAGAAATTTTCTTGCTTTAATTGGTAACTAACTGCTGATAACCAGCGGTCATGTAAAATGTAAAATAATGGTATCCAAGGATGTGATACATAAATTATGTAACCACCAATCTGCTACACCATAAAATCATTCATTAACGAAAGAAAGTGTGTAGCATCTTTAATAAAATTAAGTTATATGAAACAACAAAGACTTAAAATTCTATTCCAAAATTTAAAAAAAATCCACCAACAAATGACCCCCTACTAGAGACTCTAGACAAAGGGGCGTGCACTCACTATATATGTGAAACTTAGGTAATGCATAAATTCTAGCTGGAATGTGATGTTCTGAGGATGGTCCCTGCATTGGCCCATTTCAAAACTCTAAATACAATCAGCCAAGGCAGACTGTCTTTAGGGATGCAAGGTTTGGTTCTGCAATGAGCCCTTTCTGTAGTGATGCAAGGTGTTTGGCTAAGATACAGAGCTTAGGTTCATAATTAAATACTAGATTAGCAGCCTATGCAGGCCAGTTTAAGCTTAGCTGCTTTCTCTTCAAAGGTATAGAGGTTCATAGATGATTACTAGGCTGATTGCACAAGAGCAAGGTATATAGGTATATAGGTGATTACTAGGCTTATTGCACAAGAGCCTTTACAAGCCTAGCCAATAATACCCAGGATATGACAATATGACTGTATATCTTAGTTCTCCAGATATGGGGTGGGCTAGTATCATGGTAGTGGGTCTTTGGGTGTTGAAGCCCTGAGTCATTTTATAGACTGCATCTGTCCATAAGGAACATGGGCAGTACCCTGAGAGTGAATGTATGGTCCTCCATTTTATTTATCCAACTTCTTTTTGCAGAGTTTGAGGGTAAGGCTTTGTTTTACCAAGATGAGAAGTTTATCCCCTAGATGAGGTAGCCTTTGGTTTACAAATCTGTCTCTCCAGAAAGTTCTTTTAGCGTCATAAATAAGGTTCAGGTCCATGGAATGCATAACCCTTGTATAATTTTCCTCACAGATATGTAACGTTTTCATCAGAGTTGGATCAGAGAATGTCTTGTAGGTCAGGTTAAGTCACCTCTCGATAAATGGTATGAGATGGAGTAAAGGAATAGGGCTTTTAGTCAGTCTGGATAAGACATGTGTCTTATGCTTTGTATTTTTTTTTAGTGAGTGTTAGTTTTTTTAGTGTCTGTTATTCTTAAAGTGTATTAGTTCTGGTTTAAGCACTTGGGCTTCAGGCCAGTTATTTTACATTAAGAAGGTTTGTGGTCTGCACTCTTGTGGGAGAAGAGGCTGGACTCTGCCCTTCTGAGCTGGGAATTTCTGGTTAAAGGTTTATAGTGCCTGAATATTTGAACTGTATCTTACTGAAATTGGTACACCTTGTTTGCTGTAGCATAGATTAGATCCAGGCCTGCTGAATCTAGCTTTGTTTATATGCTTGTTGTTTGTTTGCTTGTTATTTCCCTGGAATGCTAATTCCACCTAATATGCAGCTTGTCAGCGCTTCTGTGGATCACTAGTGATATCTGCATTGCTTACTGTACTTATTTCCTTGTTTCACTTGAAAGAAAGTTACTGTTTGTCGTTTTTGCATTTAAGTTACCTGTAACACATTGCACTTAAGTTACCTGACACTTGCTCACTAAAGCAATTATATAAGTCAGCACTAAAAATTAAAAGCACTACACCCTCACTCCCCACTGGCCATGGTTTTCAATTATTAAGGAATTCCCAATATTATTCTAGCATGTCCAAAGGTCAGTTGTCAATCTCCTCTCTGGTCCAGCTGGTGAATCTGGGAATCTTGAGGCAATGTTACAACTGCCTCATGTACACAGACAACCCTCTCCTCCTCCCAACAAATTCCAACACATGTGAGAGATGCAACCATATAGCCAAACTGGAGGCTAAGCTCTCTCAACTCAGTACTGGCATAACCAGTCAGGAGGAGAAGGAAACCACACTCACTACAATTCCAGTCTCACATAGACCTACCATGACAGCAAACCAAACACATAATCACACAAAAACATAATCGGAGGCTCTAAATAAAGATCTGCCAAAGCAGCAGAGACCGCCAAAGCAGACACCCAAGCAGCCGCTACCCCAAAACAAAACACGTGCAACACATATCTCACAAAGCCAGTGTGCTGAACAGTCACAGCCCTTAAGACTAAACAACACACCTGATACACTTGTAATAGGTGACTCTATCATCAGGCACACTGACGTCCCGCTCACCAGGCTGAACAAGGAGAGGGTCACGGTGAGCAGCCTGTCGGGCGCTAGGATCCGCCACATAACACAAGCACTCAGGTCACTCCAAGGCAAGTACAAATATGACTCAGTCATTGTCCATGCTAGTGTGAATGACCTGAGACATACCTCCCTGAACTACATGAAAAGAGACATAAAGGAGCTCTCTGAGCATGTAGCCCAGGCCGGTATGACCCTGACCTTGAGTAGCATCTTACCCTCACCAAGAATGATGCCACAATATGAAGACAAGATGATCAATTTCAACAACTGGCTTAAGTACTGGTGTCATTCAAAGGGGATCCAATGCCTGTCAGCTTGGGATGATATGCTCGACAAGCCACGATGCTTCACTAGGGACGGCTTGCACCTGTCACCCCTGGGCTTTCGGATATTGGCAAAGGCTCTTGCTACCCCCATAGTGCCTTTTTAGGCAAGGCTCAAAAGACAAACCCACCTCCATAGGTATCACAAGGGATAAGAAACTAAGAGTAATGCTACTCAATGCCAGAAGTCTAAACCTCAAGATGCATGCACTCGAAACTCTCCTTAGCATGGAGAACATTGATATCTGTGCAGTAACAGAAACCTGGTTCAGGGCTCCCAAGAGCACCCCAGCACTACCAGGTTATACCTCATACCATGCTTTTCGCCCCAAAACTTGGACTGAACCACAAAAGGAGGGGAGTATCGATATTCATCAAAAATACCCACACCTCCAGGTTGGTGGCAAAGCACAAAGCATCAGAGACTATCCATGTGCAACTAACAGTGGGTAAAACTGCCTTCCAGTTTATAGCCTGCTACAGACCACCCTCCCAAACCCAGGAACCCCACTCGGCCTTCCTGAGAAGACTGGAAAATATGAAGGTCTCTCCAAACACCATTATATTGGGTGACTTCAACTACCCAAACATAGACTGGGAGCATTACTCTAGCTCCAACACCCTAGCCCAAAGATTCCTAGAATTTATAAACTCAAATGCTATGAAACAACTTGTTACCACTCCCACAAGAGGGGAAAACATACTGCACCTGATCATCACCAACATGGGGACTCTATGCTCCAGACCAGAAGTGTATCCCTCACTGGTAAGATCAGACCATAAACTATTCTCACTGGATATTCACATCCCGACCCCACCCCCTGCCCAGAAAACCACAGTGAAAAACTTCTCTAAAGCAAATTTCACACTTCTCAAAACTGAGGTGGTATCCTTCAAAGCCCCCGGGCCTGTGGAAAATACGGCCCAGACCACAGAATCCTTTATAAACGCATTCTATGAACACCTTCAGGAATGCATGGATCATGCGATCCCAAATAAAACCAAGACCCAATACTCCAAAGGCAGATGACATGTCTGGTGGACCCCATCCATAAACAAACTATACAATAGAAGGAGGAAGCTACTAAATGATAGAGCAAAATCCCAAAAAGGGAAGGCATCACTGATCAGTATTAGCAAAAACTATGGGCACACATAAAATTGTCTAAGGCTAGCTTCGAGAGAAAAATTGCACAGGACACTAAGGATAATCACAAGGCTTTCTTTAGTTATGTTAGGAACCTGGGTGGTAATTCCCAGATATGCTCAGAATTAGTCCAAAATGACAAAAAATACACTGAACCCACAGACATTGCCAACATCCTAGCTGACAGGTTCAGCACAAACTTCTCCCCTCCCACCAAAAAGGCAAATATCTGTCCCAGCAGAGTGCTGCCCCCCTGACATCTCTGATGTTCAGGTAAGAGTCGCCCTCTCCAAAGCAAAAGCACAGCATCAATGGGACCAGGCGGTGTCCCGGGCTGCGTCCTACATGAACTCCAAGAAGAGCTAAACCCAAACATAAAACTACTGTTCAATCTCAGCCTTACTACAGGATATGTGCCCAAAGAGTGGCGTACAGCAACAGTGGTCCCTCTCCATAAAGGTGGTGCCTCAACAGATCCTGGAAACTATTGCCCCATAAGCCTGACTAGCTTGGTCTGCAAAGCTATGGAAAGGATCATCATGGACCTCATAAATAAAGATATTGGGGACCTACAAACACTGGATCCTACCCAGTTCGGCTTTGTTAAGGGCAGATCCTGCCTCTTAAACCTGGTTGATTTCTTTGAAACAGTCATCAAGGCCATTGACGAGGGAAGGTGGTCCACTCAGCCTACCTGGACCTCGCAAAGCCTTCGATACAATACCCCACTCGGGCATTATAGATAAGCTCACCAGCTTAAATATAAACCCCTGTGTCACTAGATGGATTGCAAACTGGCTCAAGGACAGAACCCACATGGTTAGAATTGCTGGAGCCATGTCAGACTCCAAACCAGTTACAAGTGGTGTCCCACAAGGCTCAGTCCTGGGACCTCTCTTGTTCGGTATATATTTCTCGGAGGTACAGGCCAACATGGAAGGACTGTGGCTGACCAAGTTCGCAGATGACTGCAAACTGGGTGCCATAATCGACTCTCCAGCCGACACAAGCATCCTCCAAAAGGGCCTCATAGAAACAGACAACTGGTGCCAGAGCCATGGCCTCAAGCTAAATGCCAAAAGTGTATAGTCATCCCTTTGGCAAAAACAAAGTGCCCACAAATTACCACATAGGTGGTAATCCATTAAGTACAGAAGAAGTAATTAGGGACCTGGGGACCCAAGTTGATAGCAATCTCTCATTTGACAACCACATGGCCAAAGTGGTTAGAAAAACATTTTATATAGCCCACCTAATCATGAAGGGATTCACATCTAGATCAGGGGAGGTCATCGTGCCTCTTTACTCATCCCTCATCAGGCCCATAATTGAGTACAATGCCCCTTTTGGGATGTACCTTACCAGACACCTGCAGCAACTGGAAAGACCCCAAAAGTACCTCACCAAGAGGATCAAAGGGCTCAAACAGATGCCATATGCTGCCCGGTTAAAGAAACTCCAGCTCTACTCAGTGGCATACCACCTGTTCAGAGGCGATCTGTGCCTGACGTACAAAGCCATGTCCAACCCGGAATTAATGGACATGCTGCACCTCAGAAAATCCAAATCCCATCGAGCTACCGAGAGACTTGAACCTCAGCACTGAAATAAATAGGACATGCTGGAGGACAGATTCATAACCCAGAGGCTCCCTTCACTCTGGAATAAAATCCCAGTCCAGGTTAGGCAGAGTCCCTCATTGACTCTCTTCAAGAGGAATCTTGTTGAGTGGATGGGAGATCGTAGGTTTACCCTGGGTATCACTTCTGTGTCACTGTTAGAGAGAGGCACAGTATACTAACCTCGAAAAAGGGCATAGCAAAATAAATTTAAAATGGGTGGTGAAAGCCAAACACATTCTGGCTAGGCTTATAAATGCCCTAGGGCAGATAGCCTAGTATGAACCTATGAACCTATAAACCTATGAGAAACCTCTGGGGTAACTTCATTTGGTGTAAGTGTCTGGTTAGGAGCATGGAGAAGGGAGCATTGTACTTGATCATGGGTCTGGTGTGGGGTGAATACAGTAGTATTATGAATTCCTTTGCTCTTGATACTATGCATTAACTTATAAGTTGAGCCACACAGAAGGATTCCCTCACTACTGTAGCTACTTGGTGGTCAACGTTTAGTTTAATATCTATCTGAGTTCTTAGGTCACTCACCGCTGGGTCTGTTTTTTGTGGTGTGTTATCAGTATTATAATTTGGAGGGATATCTGATTTGCCGAAGGGTATGATGATGTATTTTTTAGCATTTATTCTCAGACTATGATTTTGGCCCCAGTCATTTGCTCTTTTTAGACCTGTTTGCAGGATGTCAGCATAGTTTGGAGATTCAGTGATATACCAGACAGGAGGGGTGCCAACACTGAGCTCTGTGGGACACCACACCTATCTGGACTGTCAGTGATCCAGTTTGCTAGCCATCTGATAATATAGAGGTTTATGCCAAACTCAGCATGTTTATCTGTGATCCCCAAACAGGGGATTGTGTCAAAGGCTGAGGCCAGGTCTAGATAAGCAGTGTGTACCATTTTACCCCTATCTGTTGTCCTGGTAACTTTCTTGAAGAAGTCTACCAGACTGAGCAGGCAAGACCTCCCTTTGACAAATCAAAATTGGGTCTGGTTCTGCACCTTATGTCTGTAAGGAAAGCACCTTGACCATTATGCCTTTTACAAAGAGTTGAACTTAGGCACTTATTCTTGCAGAAGTGGACAAAAATGTACACATATCCTGCTTCCCCATGCTCTCATTTAGACCAGCCAGGCATTAGTTATCTCTGCATTGTGGGTTTACAACTTCTTCCAGCTTTTTGTTCACTTTTTCTAGCCCACTGTCATGGGCTCTCAAATTATTGTACATTCCTGGATCCTAGCTGCTTGCATGTGCAGTGTGGACTCCCCAGATTTAGTTTTTATTGTGAGTGCTTCCTGGGCTTGTTGATCAATAAGGGCTGTTTTTTTTTAAGTAACCATAGTGTGAGATGGCATTTGCGCGTGTGTGTGAGTGTGTGTGTGTGTGTGTGTGTGTGTGTGTGTGTGTGTGTGTGTGTGTGTGTGTGTGTGTGTGTCTGTGTGTGTGCACATGTGTGTGTGTATAATTTGAAACTGCTAGCGGGCAGAAATTCTGAACATCAGTCAGAGTTAAGGGACCATGCTGTTAACAAAATCTTGAATCACCATGCACCCCGTCAAATAAAACAATTTATGAAGTGTCTGAAATATTTGGGTGGAGGGAGAGTTTTGATGTGATGCCTCATGTAATACATTGCAAACACTATCACATTTTTCAAGCTCTTTGCTCTCTAGCTTGTTTCTCTACATTAAGGGCAATGCCATGCTTAGCATGTTCTGTTACAAAATCTAGCAAGAAATTTTACATTTGGCATTGACTGTGGTGGTGACAGAGACTGTGGTTGCTGCTGATCAGTTTTGTTATCTAACAAAACTGCTGTTCAAAAGGGATTAACACTACAAAAAATGTGGAGCAATAATCAAATTAAAGCCAGAATTTTGTTTGCAGCAAAACCACATACATATCTGGATACTGGAATGTTCATCAGTAATACTGATGCTGAAGTAAGAAATGTACTAAAAAAAAGTCTCTGTAGCTGAAAAAAACAGCTCATTGGTCATTACTAGGCTAACTGTCCTTGTGGGTCATTTTAAACTGAGCTAATTTAGCTGCAACCAGAGATTGCAATCAGACCTTGTACCCTATATGTGTAGAGTAAAGACCATAATCATTACGGCAACCCCACCACCATGTTTGAAATAAACATTCCCGGTCAACAAATGTTAAATAAATAAATAAATAAAAATAAATAAATAAAAAATAAGAATATCAAGGAAAATTCTGACATTCTAAAGTTATAAGATCCAAAGAAAAATACTACCGGTGCAACTTTAGGTGAAATACAAATATTTCCATAAATGATGCTTATGAATTCAGCAAGTTACTTAATTTAACCATTTTTTGACAATCAGCCACTTGTACCCTTCATGTGAACGTTGATGTCCTCAAATCTCTGTACTTTATAATAAAATGATGCTGAGGTTGCACAACATTGGGGAAAAAAGGAATAGTCAATAGTCATCCTTGCTTGCAGTTGTGCAAACCCATTCCCAGGGATTCATGAAGCTCGGAGCAAGGACGGTTTTAGCCTTGTGCCCAGCGTCCTCATTACAGATGGTGCAGCAGTGCCATATGAATATGTATGAGGGCGCACTGCTGCACCCTTGACATGAACAGGAAACATGTGCGAGTGCAGGGGTGTGTTTAAGTGCTCTAAAGAGGCGGAAACATGCCCCCACAGTTGCACAACCTATTATGCTTACTATTAGAGCCCGCCTTTAATAGTAAACAATTAATTCAGTGTCTGTGGATACTGAAATGTATGCTAAGCATACAAGAGTGTCCACAAACACTGAAATAAAATCAAAGTAGTAAACACACAAGCACGTAGCGGAATGTTGAGTCCCGTCCCTAGAACTTTCACAATTAGATTCACTGTGTCCCTATTTTACATTTGTATTGCTTCAGTATCGAAAATGTTAACAAAGCGCAACATGTTTGCATGTTGCTGCCCCCTGCTTAGCGTAGCCTACACGTCAAAACCATCCAAATAGAGAAAAACATGTGGAATCAACGTTAATGTCAATAGTGTAGTGATTAACACATTCAACTAACAAACAGGCATGCACGGTTCGAGCCCAACTATAGCACATATCATTTTCCATGTGGAATGTCGTTTTGCTGTATAACCTACATAATAACATGTAAATGTGAACTGGAGTACTGCATGAAATGTTTACCTAATGTCATTCAATCAAAGTGGTAGTGTCATAATGAATAAGGCACTAGTAAGCAGGTGTAAGTACAAATAAGCAGCAACAAACATATGTAAGTATCAGTAAGCAAGTCTGAGTGCGCTTGCATGGGTGTAAGCAGTGCCCAGCATAGGAAATGTATATAATTATGTAGATGTATGCACATGTGTATGTACAGATATATATATTAAAAAAAAAAAAAAAAATATATATATATATATATATATATATATATATATAATATATATATATATATATATATATATATATATATATATATATATATATATATATATATATATATATGATCGACAGTTCATATGATCGACAACATTTTCAGAGAGACCAAAATACCTAAAGCTCAAAACACCGGCAAATCATTTGGTCGAAACTCATAACATCGACACATGGCATTCAAGCATTATGCCCTTTCCCCACTGTAGCGCGACCCTGGAGTTAGAATAAATAGATAGGGGAGTACATAGTAAATTTCACAGATACATGTGGATAGTTTTAACAACGATGACAATATGTATCTAAATAATGTGGGGGCTACACCCCCCACACCTCCCATTGTGGGGGGCTGTGCCCCCCCACCCTCTCCTATCTATTTATTCTAACTCCAGGGTCGAGCTACAGTGGGGAAAGGGCATAATGCTTTGAATGCCATGAGTCGATGTTATGAGTTTCGACAAAATGAGTTGTCGGTGTTTTGAGCTTTTGTTCTCTCTGAAAATGCTGTTGGTCATATGAACTGTCAATCATATGAAGTAGATCCATATATATATATATATATATATATATATATATATATATATATATATAGATATATATATATGTATATATATGAAGAATGAACATTGTAACAATAAAGCATACAAAAAGAATGAGAAGGGAATCAACAGCAACTCCAGTATTATTTATTGCTGTCAGTGTATGTCAGACCCAGCTGGGCATGGGGTGAGCAGAGCACTGCTACTCACACCAAAAGTAGGATACTACCAGTGGGAGTAACATTGCCAATCTGCTAAGTCTACTTTACAAACAATCACAGGGTAGTCCCTGGTGGGACTACCCAAAAATTGCTAGGATAGTTGGACCTCCGACCATTAAACAAGCAAGGGCAGGTATGTTCAAGGACTAAATGGTAGGAGAGCCTGATAATACATGGGTTGGGACAACATACATGTAGGGCCCCTAACGTTGGGGAGAGGCCAATGTGTGGAGGTGTGTCATGGCTGTGATAGCGACCGGAAAATGGATGGTATGCATGTATGTCGAACTCGGGTGGGGTGGAAGAACTATGGGTATGAAATTATGGATCCAGGTATGTCAGGGTTGGATGGTCTGGTTCTAATTGGACCACCTCGTGGAGGTCAGCGAGTTCATTATAAGTATATATGCATACACACATGCATACATATATATGTAGAAGTACATTCCCTGTAACACATTCATTCCTTTGCAGACATAAATAACATGAAAGTGCCCCTACAAACCTCAACAGTAGATAGAATAATAGGTTGTGCATAAGAGGGAAGGGATGAAACTGCTAAAATGCAGAAGTGTGTACAATGTCTGAAGTTAGTGCTGTTCTCAAAAAATCATATGTGAGGACTTTCTCACACATGGAATCATTCCTGTGATCTGCCTGCTACGGCAATGCCAATCACTAAAGTGGTCATATTTGTAAAATAATTTCACCGAACTCGTACATTATTAGCTCTCATGTGTAATGTGTGCGTTACTACATAGTCATACCTATTAATTTATTGTAGTGTCATGTTAACGGGAGTAATGATGTAAGGAAGTATAGAGTCTAATCTTGAAATAAAGACATGTGTGTCCCAGGTGGGACAACCCAAAAATTGTGAATAGTGTCCTATTGGTCACCATTTCACCAATGTTTGTGCACTAAAAGTTTGGAATGTCTGAGGAAACGTGGAGTGAGACAACCTATGGGATGGGTCTACAGGAGTAGGGAGTGGCCAATGTGTAGTGGTGTGGATACACCGTGTATCCAACTGGAGAATGGATGACTACTGTGTTAGTGTAGTGTTGGGGTGGGTGTTTGGGGAACCAGGAGTCATGGGTATATGGGTATATATGCAAATGAAGCAGCATAGCAATAGTGTAGTGGTTAGAGCATCCACCTAACGAACAGACATTCCCATTCTGAATCCCACTGCAGCACATGCCATTTTACATTGGCAATCTGTATATGAACATATTTCAACATCTGTCTGCTGTATAACCTGCATAATAACAATTAAAAGTGAACTGGAGCAAAGTGTCAGTGTCATAATGAATAAGGCAGTAGTAAGAAGATTTAAGCATAAATAAGCACCAGTAAGCGTATTTAAGTGCATTTGCACGTGGGGTGGGGGTATGCATTGCCCCACAAACATATATATATATATATATATATATATATATATATATATATATATATATACACACACATATATATATATATATATATATATATATATATATATCGTTATATCTATATATATGTATATCTATATCTATATGGGTCCCTCTCTGTCTTCTGCCTTCAGAATGCACCTACCTAACAGAGTCTTAAGGTCTAACAACCAAAATCTATTAATAGTACACAAACCATGTCATCCCACGAACCTTGAAACATATCTTTTAACCTTGCCGACTATGGAACTCCACTTCCATAAACAAATTACGTGCACTATTACTAACAATACATGTTCAAAAAATCACTTCATACATATCCTAACATCCCAATGGGATTCTCCCTCCCCTCATAGATCTACAAAACATTCCATCTCCCCTACACACACCTACTAAAGCTTATGTTTCCACACTATAATTATTTAACTAAGACCTACAAGGCTTCCTCTTCAATAACTTCCTGATTGCTTATCTCAATACTGTTCTTAATTCTGAATGTTTCTCAAATTTATGCCTATATGTATTAATGTTTTACCTCTACTGTGCATAATTGTCTAGTAATTTTAGCATCTATTTAACTCTGTCTATATCACAGTTTTTCTCCCCATCTTTAAATGTTTTCTCAAATTCAAGCCTAAATGTATTAATTTTTATCTCTACTCTGTATAATTATATTGTAGTTAATGTATGTACCTAATTTTTTGTCTATATTGGAGCTTTTCTCCCAGGACTCCATTGAAAACAGGTGCTTTTGGCCCAATGGACTATCCTGGTAAACCAACTGCAAATAAATAAATAAATAAATAAATAAATATATCTATATCTATATGTATATCTATATATCTATATATATGTATATCTATATATATCTATATATATATATATATATATATCTATATATATATATATATATATATATATATATGTGTGTGTGTGTGTGTGTGTGTGTGTGTGTGTGTGTGTGTGTGTGCATAGATATACACAGATATACAGCTATGATAGGAAACAGCACACAAGAATGACATATGTTCAGAGGCTATGCACGGGCCCAAGCAAGAAACATGTAACACATAGTATGACCTCCCCCCTCCCAGCCAGACAGAGGAAACATACACACAAACCCGCAAACAATGTAAATAGTCCACTGCTCCCCAGACCACAGGCAGGATACAACCGGAGGGGTTCACAGTGCACCCGTGAAATCTAATCATGGAACACAAACCAGAGTGTCCCTTGCGGGACATCCCAAAAATTGACATATAATCAAAGGAAGGTGATACGCCGACCATTTTGGCCGGGGTGTATACATACCTGGAATACAAGGGTGTGAAAGCCTGATGACCCATGGGTCGAGACAACGTATGACATGGGTCCCGTGAAGTGGAGAGTGGGCAATGTGTAGTGGTGTGTTCAGACCCGACCAGCAAACAGAGTAAGGAATGATGCTGTAGAGGAGGTGCAGGTGGGGGAACTATGGGTAACTAGTTATGGGTCTAAGTGTGAAGGTGTTGGCTGATGTGGGTCTATATGGACAGCCCCAGGGATGTAAGCAATAGTGTTCATTGGGCAGAGGTGTTGCCCAATGAGCAGCCACACCTGCTACAAGTCCCACTGCAGCAAAGTGTACTCTACATGGCAAGGAACAGAATAACCAGATGTAGATGTATATATGTAGAAGTATGTGTGCCTATATCTACCCATAGCTACATGGAGATATACCTCTCCCTCTCCATAGGACAAATGTATACCTACAGACACAGAATACATATACATACCCACATATAGATATATACATATGCAGACACCCATACACCCATATGTCGTTAGATATATATAGACAGCAATATATAAATATATACATTTATGCATACATATACAGATATATCTGTATATAGTAATATATATATATATATATATATATATATATATATATATATATATAAAACAATGTGTTTCCATGTATATAGCTAGGATATGATACAGCAGTTACGAATTACATATGTTTACAGGCCGTGCATATGTGCATATGGGGGTGAGGGGTCCAGTCAACAAATGTGTAACACGTAGCATCAACCCACCCACCCCAAGCTTGACAGGTGAAACATACAGACACACAATAAAAGTAAACACACCACTGCTTCCCAGACCACAGGCAGGATATTACCAGTGGGAGAGTCCTGCCAGGTCTAGTCTTGAAACAAAAACATCAATGTCCCTTGTGGGACACCCCAAAAATTACTGATCATTGGAGTCAGTTCCTGCCATGTGTCATCAGAGCAGGCTGTAGACGTATATGGACCAGTAGGTTGTGCAAGCTTGATAACCCATGGGTCGACACAATGTATGACATGGGTCCTGACACACGAAGAGTGGGCAGTGTGTAGTGATGTGGTTAGACTCCACCTGCACCCACAGTAAGGATGAGTGCTGTAGAGGAGGGGAAGGTGGGGGAACTATGGGTATGCGATTATGGGCCTAGGCGTGCAGGTGTTGGCTAGAGCAGATGTATTAGGACCACCCCGGGGACGTAAATAATATTCCGAAATGGGCAGAGCTTACTCCCATACCTCTCAACCCCTAAGAGCAAATCCACTGGACAGGACAAAAACTTTTGGGGGAACAGATAGGGACCATACATTCAACTGTCCCTGATTTTGACTCAAATTTTTGCTCTGTCCCTCTTAATCTCTCCTAAAACTAGTGACTTTTGGAAGAAAGGTGGTGAATTACATTTAATGAATAATGACAATAATTAAGAGTTATAAACATATTTTACTTCAAAAAATGTGTATTAATTCACATGCTCTGATTCTGTCAATGTTTCAAGTTAATAGCACTAATATTTTAAAAGTGTCCCTGATTGTCCCTGAGTTTTTCTTGACTTGTCCCTGATTCAGTTGAAATTTGTCCCCACTTGTTTGAGATGTCTGATAGGGACAGAAAGCACATATTCCACTGACAACCTTAGAAAGTTCATAGAATAATAGGTATGCATTAGCATGACTCACCTGAAGGATGTGGGCTCCTAAACCCAATTACTTGTCTGTATTTAATGGTGTCAGTTCCCAAGTATTTGCCAGACAGGTGCAGATTGTAAGAGGAACACACCAATAGTAGGAAGCAAACTCTGGACAGGCCATGGATTCTGTACAGTCAACCGGCATGTTTACACCTAATGGGCAGCCATTCCTGATATGGGTCCAACTGCAGCACAGTCCAGTTTAAATGGCTAAGTACTGTATGAACATATGTGTCATTGCATAACCCACTACACAACACCTATGAATACATGGTTGCAACACCCCACTGTAGGCATTGAAGCTGATGTAATAGGCATCAGAAGGTATTATCATAGTCCTCACCCCCACCCAGGGGTGTGAGTGTCAGATGCAACACCAAATGAAGTGCATTTGCAAGTGCAGGTGCAAGCGGGTGTAAGCCTGTTTGTGTGCCTGTATGTGAGTATTACACTGGTGAAGCAATGAAGAGGCTAATTGAGTGTAAGAAACTGTAACCAGAGGTTAGCATTGCTTAGCTCAGCGCAAACCCGTGCACACCCACTCACAACTGCTTTAAAGTGTCTTAATCACTCTGTACCCAACAGCTCGTGTTCTGGCCAGCAACAAAATAACCAGCTTCTGCAAGGCTAGAACTCCGGATACTGTACATCTCAGTCATAGTAGTAAACCACTACGCCATGATAGCAATACATATAAAGGAGGTATCAGCAAACTAATCCTCATAACAGGGAAAGCAAATCAAATATGTGAACTGAATCTATGTACAGTGTAATGTGCTATAACCTGCCGCAGACCATAAATATGTGAAATGGAATACTGCAGTAAACATAGAGTTGAGGTGTCACTGTGATAAAGATATGAAGTCCCCAGGACCCCATACATTGTAAGTACACATGAATGACAGATACCAGACACATATATATCCTGTAATGAATAAGATATGC
>NC_056729.1:1898618112-1898630612 GCF_019279795.1 Protopterus annectens
CTATTTTTCTATTTTACAGTTTTTATATATATATGGTTTGTATATATGCTCTTATGATTTATTATGAAGTGTGTAAAGATGTATTTTTACATATCCCTCTAGCTTACATCATGACAGATGTTTTTAATTGCCTACTTTGCGCTTGAGGTGTACTTGTTGCTTTAATGATGTATGTTTTAATTTGTTATGTTTTAATTAATATTTTTGGAGGGAATTTTAGTAGTTATGATAGGCTAAGAGTTTTTGTTTTTTTATATATAAGTGACTGATTTTATTTTATTGTCTGATGAAGCAGTGTCTACCACTGCGAAAGCACTCATATTAGTTTAATAAACTTCTGTTACTTCTTCTAGTATTTTTAGCGTGATTTGTCTATATTATACCTACATTTGCCTTCCATTGGGGATATTGTTGCTAAACACTTTGAAATACTTTACTTTGCGAAATATGCTTTGAAATGGCTTGACTTTGCAAAATTACTTGCACTGTAATACTGCACAAACTGGCACACACTTTGTATACTTTGGATATCTCGAATAGCTTCAATTAATGTGAAAAAGTGCCTCATAGCAAAAAATTTAGTTGTTTTCCTTATTTTATACATTTTATGTGATTCAGGCTTTATTTCAAACATTTTCATAACTATTTTAAATATTTTATCAATATGTCACAGTTTCAAACATTTAGTTAAACTAGAAATGTGTTTTGTGCATTCTGAGTGCTTTATTTTATATCCTTTGAGTAAGAAATCATTTAAACAAGTTTTGATACCTGAAATTCATTTTTGACTTGTTTTTGTGTATTATACATGCAAAAGAGATGATCCACCCTGCTATATTCGTCCACCATTAATTGAATACCTTCTGGTCCTGAACCTGGATCCCATTCTGACAGTGTGTCGCTCGTCTTGATTTAAAATCGAAGACAAACAGGCAGGGTAGTTGTTTATAGTTTCATAGTTTCATAGTATAGTACTAGGCTATCTGCCCTGGGGCATTTGTAAGCCTAGCCATAGTGATGTGGCATTTGCCACCCCATGAAATGGTACAAAAATGTACAGAATAAATTTAGAATACTGTGTCTAGTAGTGACACAATGAAGGTCCCCTTATATAATAGAATTAGTTTACTGTGCCCCTGTCTAGCAGTGACACAGATGTGACCCCTGGGGTAAACTTATGATCTCCCATCCACTCATCAAGATTTCTCTTGAAGAGAGTCAGTGAAGGGCTCTGCCTAATATGAACTGGGATCTTGTTCCAAAGCATGGGAAGCCTCTGGGTTATGAATCTATCCCTCCAGCATGTCCTATTCATACTTGTGCCGAGGTTTAAGTCTTTAGCTCTCGTGGTCCTGATGGACTTGGATTTTTTGAGGTGGAGCATGTCCATCAGATCCTGATTGGACATGGCCTTGTATGTCAGGCAAAGATCACCTCTGAGCAGGCGGTATGATACTGAATAGAGCTGAAGTTTCTTTAGTCTGGCAGAATAAGACATATGCTGGAGACCCTTGATCCTCTTGGTGAGGTACTTTTGTGGTCTCTCCAGCTGTTGCAAATGCCGGGTAAGGTACATACCAAATGGGGCATTGTACTCAATCATGGGTCTGATGAGGGAGGAATATAGGGGTACAATGACATCCTTGGATCTGGATGTGAATCCCTTCATGATGAGGTGTGCAAGGTAGAATGTTTTTCTAACCACTTTGGCAACGTGGGTATCAAATGAGAGGTCGCTGTCGACTTGGGTCCCTAGGTCTCTGATTACTTTTTCAGTACTCAGAGGGTTGCTGTCTATGTGATAATTTGTGGGGGCTTTGTTTTTCCCAAAGGGGATGACTATACATTTTTTGGCATTTAGTTTAAGGCCGTGACTCCGGCACCAGTTGTCCATTTCTGTGAGGCCTTTTTGTAGGATGTGTGTGTCTGCTGGTGTATCGACTATGGCGCCTAGTTTGCAGTCATCTGTGAACTTTGTCAGCCACAGCCCTCCTGTGTTTGCTTTAACATCTGAGAAATAAATGCCGAACAAGAGGCGTCCCAGGACAGATCCCTGTGGGACACCACTTGTGACTGGCTTTGAGTCTGACATTGCTCCGGCGATTTTAACTTTGTGGGTTCTGTCCTTTAGCCAGTTTGCAACCCATCTAGTGACATAAGGGTTTACATTTAAGCTGTTGAGCTTATCTATGATGCCTGAGTGGGGTATTGTGTCGAAGGCCTTAGCCAAGTCCAGGAATGCTGTATGGACTGCTTTGCCCTTGTCAATGGCTCTAGTGACTGTTTCAAAAAAGTCAACCAGGTTTAAAAGGCAGGATCTGCCCTTTACAAAGCCGAACTGGGTAGGGTCAAGTGTCTGTAGGTCCCCTATGTCTCTGTTTATGAGTTCCATAATGATTCTTTCCATAGCTTTGCAGACCAGGCTGGTTAAGCTTATGGGGTGGTAGTTTCCAGGGTCTGTAGAAGCACCCCCCCTTGTGGAGTGGGACCACTGTTGCTGTACGCCAGTGTTCAGGTACATATCCTGAAGTAAGGCTAAGGTTAAATAGCATTTTTATGTGTGGGTTTAGCTCCTCTTGGAGTTCACGTAACACGCAACCCGGGATACCGTCAGGTCCCATTGATGCTGTGTTTTTTGCTTTGTTTAGGGCGGTTCTCACATGGACATCTGAGATGACAGGGAGATTACATTCAGCTGGGATAAGTATTTCTTCTTTTGGGGGTGAAGGAGGGGAGAAATTTGCATTGAACCTGTCAGCCAGAATGTTGGCAATATCTGTGGGTTCAGTGTATTTTTTATTGTTGTGAACCAACTCTGAGCATATCTGAGGGTTTCTGCCCAGGTTTCTAACATAGCTGAAGAAGGCTTTGTGGTTATCTTTAGTGTCCTTAGCGATTTTTCTCTCAAAGTTGGCCTTGGTTTTTATGTTTTTTAGAGAACGAGTTTTCTGCTAATGTTGATCAGAGATGTCTTTCCTTCATGGGATTTTGCTCTGACGTGCAGTAGCTTCCTTCTTTTGTTATACAATTTGTTTATGGCTGAGGTCCACCAGACAGGACGCTTACCTTTGGTGGAGAGGGACTTGGATTTGTTTGGGATTGCATGATCCATGCATTCTTGGAGATGTCCATAGAAAGCATTTGTGAAGGATTCGCATTGTGGGATGTGGTATCCACTGGCACAGTGGACTTAAAGGATACCATCTCAGTCTTAAGAAGAGTGAAGTCTGCTTTTGAGAAGTTTTTCACTGTGGTCTTTTGTACTGGGGGTGGAGGTGGGATATGTATATCCAGGGTGATTAGTTTGTGGTCAGATCTCACTAGTGAGGGGTATACTTCCGGTGTGGAGCATTTTGTCCCCATGTTTGTGATGATCAGGTTTAGTATATTATCTCCCCTAGTGGGAGAGGTGACTAACTGTTCCAGTGCATTTGAATTTATGAATTCCAGGAACCTTTGGGCTAGGGTATTAGGGCTAGAATAATGTACCCAATCTATGTTTGGGTAGTTGAAGTCTCCCAGTATGATGGTATTTTGTGATACATTCATATCCTCCAATGTCTTCAGGAAGGCTGAGTGGAGTTCTTGAGATTGGGAGGGTGGTCTGTAACATGCTACCAGTTGTATAGCAGTTTTGCCTATGGTTAGTTGCACCTGTATGGTCTCTGATGCTTCATGTGTTGCTACTAACCTGGAGGTGTGGGTGCCCTTGATGAATATGGACACTCCCCCTCCCTTTGTGGTTCAGCCCGGGTGTTGGGGCCAAAAAGCATGATACGAGGTATAGCCTGGTAATGCTGGGGTGCTCTCAGGAGCCTTGAACCAGGTTTCAGTTACTGCACAGACGTCGATGTTCTCCATGCTGAGGAGTGCATCAAGTGCCTGCATCTTGAGATTTATACTTCTGGCATTGAGCAGCATTACCCTTAGTTTTTTTCCATTATTGTTTTCTAAAGAGGTGGGTTTGTCTTTTGAGCCTTGCCTAAAAAAGGCACTATGGGGGTGGCAAGAGCCTTAGCCAATATCCAGAAGCCCAGTGGTGGCAAGTGTAAGCCATCCCTTGCGAAGCAGCATGGCTTGTCCAACATGTCATCCCAGGCAGACAGACATTGGATCCCCTTAGAATGACACCAGTACTTGAGCCAATTGTTAAAGCTGATCATCTTGTCTTTGTATTGTGGTATCATTCTTGGTGAGGGCAAGATGCTGCTCAGGGTCAGGGTCATACCAGCCTGGGCTACATAATTGGAGAGCTCCTCTATGTCTCTTTTCATGTAGTCCAGGGAGGTACGTCCCAGGTCATTCACACCAGCATGGACAATGACGGAGTCATATTTGTACTTGCTTTGGAGTGACTTGAGTGCGTGTTATGTGGCGGATCCTAGCTCCTGATAGACAGCTCACAGTCACCTTCTCCTTGTTCAGCCTGGTCAGCGGGACATCAGTGTGTCTGACTATAGAGTCACCTATTACTAGTGTATCAGGCAAGGTGTTTGGCCTTAAGGGCTGTGATTGGTTGACACACTGATTTATTGAAGTATGTGTTGCATGTGTTTTGTTTTGAGGTGGTGGATTTTTGGGTGTCTGCTTTGGGAGCCTCTGTTGTTTTGGTAAGTTTTTATTAGAGCCTCAGTATGTCTTTGTGTTTTATGTGTTTGGTTTGCAGTTGTGGTAGGTCTATGTGGGACTGGGATTGTTGTGTGTGTGGTTGCCATCTCCTCCTGTCTGGTCATGCCAGCCCTGAGTTGAGAGAGTTCAGCCTCCAGTTTGGCTATATAGTTGCATCTCTCACATGTATTTGTGTTTGTTGGGAAGTGGAGAGGGTTGTCTGTGTACATGAGACAATTGTAGCATTGTCTCAAGATATCCAGATTGACCAGCTGAACTGGAGACGACACCAGTAATCTACCACTCGACATGCTAGAACTGTATAAGGGAGTGCTGTACCTTTAAGGGAAGTGGATATTCACAGGGGTGGTAAGTAGATGTAGTGCTTTACTTAGTACGAGAGTGCTTACTTAGTAGAGAAGTATTGAGAACAAGTGCTAGGCTTATAATATAGTAAGTAGTCTGGTTATACTAAGAGTAGAGCTTCCTTAAGGGAAAATTTGAAGAGCAGACTTGGCGGAGCCAGAAAAAGTTTAACCTTGTTTAACCGTATGCGCACAACCGCGCAAAGCCGTGCAAACGTGGATTTTAAACAGTGAACTACAAAAGAGCTAGAAATGGTCCAAAACAACCAATTACTACAGCTATTTGTGCTGAGGTCACTTCCTACAGGGACAGGTAGGCTGCTCAAGGCTCCCCACTCCCACTGGTGAGCAAAGAAACTTCCTTCTATCCAAGTAAGGTAATGGACAACACAGGAACTACACTACAGCCCAGAATACAGCAATGCCTGTAAACTGGTCTAAACTAGTGCTTTATTAACATAAAACTGCCCTCACTGAAAGAAGTTCTCACCTTGGAAGATGCAGACATTTGGGCAGTCACAGAGACCTTTATTACACAGAAACACATCAGGATGGATAGCAGCAGTGCAAACTATAAACATACTGATTAGCTGAAAGACTACACAGACATGCATGCTTACATCTCAGTAGCTTAGTACAAAATGAGAGTCAGGCTTGCACGTGCTCAGTATTTATACAGTTGTGCAAGCCCATGAAAAGCTTCTTAAAGGTATACAGACATACTGATCTGCACTGGCTAAGGCTCTTGTGACCCCCATAGTGCCTGTTTAGGTAGTGTCTGAAGAACAAAATTCCCAATGTAAAAATTCCATCTAAAAACAACCTCAAGGTTATGCTGCTAAATGCTAGGAGTCTTAACATAAAACTGCCCTCACTGAAAGAAGTTCTCACCTTGGAAGATGCAGACATTTGGGCAGTCACAGAGACCTGGTTCAAGGCTGTGTAGAGCAGCCAAGCCATACCAGGTTACACCTCCTTCTTCATGTTCAGACCACAAATTGAAAGTGAGAAAACTAAAGGAGGTAGTGTATCAATATTTATTAAAGAGAAATACACATCCAGATTGGTTAAACAATATGATTCCCTGGAGATACTTCAGGTGCAATTAACTGTTGGTAGGACACCTATTCAAGTCATTGCCAGCTACTGGACCCCCTCCATGAATCAGGACACCCACTCTGCCTATTGTGTCTACTTGAGTCTATCAAGATACATCCAAACACCATGGTTGTGGGTGACTTTAACTACCATCCATTGACTGGGAAAATTACTCGTGCTCAAACTCACTTGCCTAAAGGTTCCTCACCTTTGTTAACTCCAATGCCTTTGAATGTCTGGTTGTCACCCCACAAAGGGTGCCAACATCCTGGATCTGTTTCTCACCAATACAGGTGACCAGTGTAGCACCCTCACTGTGAAGTCTTCCTTGGTGAGATCTGACCACAAATCAGTCTCATTCGAAGTAACTATCACACCTGACCCCTCCCTATAGGTTCATAAGTTCATAGGTGTTTACTAGGCTAACGACCACAAGTGCATTTTTAAACCTAGCCATGCATCCCAAATCTTTGACATGTTCTGATACCCTTGTTAAGTGTAAGCATGGACCTGGGAGATGACCCATTTACAGAGTGCCAGTTTGCATCAGAGACATAGGTGCAAACAAGGGATTAATTTCCCAGTTTCCCATCCAGTTGTCCAAGTTGCACTTGAATTGGATTAGGGAGGAACTCTGCTTCACATGGCTGGGCACCTTGTTCCATAGATGGGGTATGCTCTGGGATACATACATATCTCTCCAGCAGCAACTAAACTAAAAAACTTCTCCAAAGCAGATTACAACCTCTTATGGAATGATATAAATAGCTTCACTACACCTCTCCCCTCTGATGGATCTGTCAGCTATGCTGAATTCTACACCAATACTTTGTATGAACACCCATATAACTGCATTGACTCAGCCGCACCTGATAGGACAAAAACAAGTTCTTCAAGGAAGAGCAAACATGCCTGGTGGACAACTGCCATTAACAGGGTTTACAATAAGAGGACAAAATTGCTGTCTAAGAGTAAGAGTGAGTGAGGCGTAAATTGGAAACACTTCCTCAGCTTAAACAAGCAAATAAGACTTCTTGTGAGCAAACTACAAATCCAAATTAGCTTCCTCAACTAAGGATAACCATAAGGTGTTCTTTAGTTACATCCATAACCTAAAAAGAAAGGCCCAGATTTGTGTTGAACTGGTAGTTAATGATACACATATACTGAGCCTGTGGATATAGCTAATCTGTTAGCAGACAGGTTCTGTGAAAACTGCACTCCCCTGTCCCCACCACACATACCCTATGACATCCCTACCACCTGTCCTCAACCTTGTACCTCTAAACAGCAGGTCATAAATGCCCTCTATAAGGCCAAAAAACATAACATCTGTGGTGCCTGATAACATCCCAGGCTGCGTCCTACATTGGCTCCAACAATAATCAGCAAAACCATTGAGTACTCTTTTCAATCATTGTCTAAGCACCGGCTTCATCACATCTGAATGGAAAATAGCCATTATTATTCCCTTGCACAAAGGTGGTGCTTCCACTGCTCCTGGGAACTATAGACCTATTATCCTGACTAGCCTTATCTGCAAGGCCATGAAGTGAATCACTGTGGACATTATCAACAAAGATATAGGTAATCTCCAAACATTTGACCCTCCTCACTTTAGATTTGTCAGAGGGAGATCATGTCTGTTAAACCGGGTGGACTACTTTGAGACAGTCACCAAGACCCTGAATGAGTGGAAATCTGTGACTACAGTCTACCTAGACTTAGCCAAGGCCTTTGATACTATCTTCCACTCAGGGATCATTGACAAACTCACCCACCTAGGTATCAACCCTTATATCATTAGATGTGTCCCTAACTGGCTCATTGATAGAACCCATATAGTCAAAATAGGGGAATCCACCTCCAATAGACATGTAACCAGTGGTGTTCCACGGGGATTGGTCCTGTGAACTCTACTGTTTGGAAACTATTTCTTCAAAGTACAAGCAGAAACTAAAGTTCGGTGGCTGACAAAGTTTGCTGATGATTGCAAACTGGGAGCAGTCATAGAATCTCCAAATGATGTCATCATCCTACAAGAGGGTCTTATACAAACAAATGATTGGTGCCAAATCTTGGCCTTAAACTCAATGCAAAAAAAAATGTATTATCATCCCTTTTGGCAAGAGCGATGTTCCTAAAACTATGACATCAAGAGCAATGCCCTATGTATGCCCTCAGTCATGAGAGACCCGCGCATGCAGGTTGACAGCAACCTTACCTTTGATCATCATATCTCCACAGTGGTAAGAAGGGCATTCTATATTGCTCATCTCATAAGTAAGGGCATTTCCTCTATAAAAAAATAAGTTATAACCTCCCTGTACTCTTCCCTCATCAGGCCAATAAGTGAGTACAATGCTGTTTTGGTATCTACCTTTCCAAGCATCTGCAGCAATTGGAAAGACCACAAAGGTTCCACACAAGGAAAATTCAAGGTCTTCAGCATTTCTTCTATGTGAATCATCTGAAATATCTGTCACTTTATTCTGTTTCATACATACTACTCTGAGGGGATCTCTGCCTTGCATATAAGGCAATCTCTGACCCTGCTTTATTGGAAATGCTGTATATCTGCAAGTCAAATGGTGCATGGGTTACTTGCGCTAAATACCTTAACCTGGTATGTGACATTAATAGAACCTGCTGGGGGGACATTCTCCTAGAGTTTACCACACCTTTGGAACAGACTGCCACTTCATGTCAAGCAAAACACCTCATTGGCCCTCTTCAAATGCAGTCTGGATGATTGGATGAGTAACAATAAAATCAGCTCAGGGGTTCCACCCGTGTCCCTCTTGGACAGGGGCAATAGCTGCTGATCTTGGAAAAAAGGTTAGTACTTGGCTAGGCTTGTAAGGACCTAGAGCCATTAGCCTAGCTTCTTATGACCCAATGGTCCTGTGATTCATTTCTGAAGAAAAAAGTCTTTAATTGCAATGAATTTCATTTGTTCATAACTTGTGGGCCATGCTGATAAAAGATGCGACAATCCTACCCATCTGTTCTCCATTACAAGTACCCTGTATCAAACAGGCATGCACATACTTCATGGCAGACAGGTATCAAAGCAGTACCAGCAGCTGTAATAGTGATACCGTACTCTAAACAGGACTCACAAGCAATGTATTGACAAACACAGGGCAATGCATGTGTCTCAGTCAAGCAATGATAAAATTGCTAGGGGCCACATTGAGCACAATTTTACTCTTAATTTCTCCATTTGACAATGCTGTGATAAACATTTCTGTAGTGTTTTCTGGCTAAAGCTTCCCAATGTCCCTCCGTATTGGTATTGTCTTTATACCTACTGGCCTTGCAGTTGCCCGCCCCTACTCTAAATTTGATCTTGGACACTCCTCCCAGTCTAGTGTCATTAGCTCATTCTACCTAATACAGAGAGAACATCTGAGAAGGCCAACCCACTTAGTTTCTTTTCTTCTGTTCCTCCTTTCTCCCTTTCTTAAAAAAAGAAAAATTGCCTAAATCTTCCTTGTGTTCTGACTGTGCTTCTCAAACATGTTGGAAATATAGAGTATATTTTAGTGCATTTATTAAACCTGTATTTGCCTTAATATTGCTACAACTGAAGTGCTCTAGGTTGCACTGCATCTGAATTATTTTAGTGTTGTTTTAGCTGCTTTTCTATATATATAGACTTCTCTGTATATGTAGACTAGCTACTTATTCTACTGTATTACTGCCTCAAATCATCTTTCAGTTGTGCACTTGCCTTGCTTCATTTAAAAAGTTTTAAATTGCTAATTTTGTAGAGTTTTAATTGCATTTGCTGTTTAGGGCTACAAACTCAAGTGTGTTAGCCTTTTCTGTGTGTATTTACTGTATTATTGCATTGTTTAGCCTGTTTTAACCAAAAAAAACCCCCCAAAAAAACAACAAAAATACTATCATGTTTGCTCGTTTCCCGCCATTCCTAGCTAGTATAGTCAGGATCCCAGGCTTTGCTGGTTTCACAACTTTATTTTTTGTGTTCAGAGTTATCCAGACCTTGCTGTGGTAGAGGGAAGTCCTACTGCTTACCAGTGGGAGTGGTGAGCATTGTACTGCCTAGTAACACTAGAGGAGTGGTTTCCAGCTCTGAGATTGTAATTGTATTAGCCATTTTGCACTGATTCTATCTCTTTCAACTTTCTGGCTTAAAAACTTGTGTTTGCGAATTTTTCGCATCGTGCAGCACCATGGGGCTATGGTTAAACTATTCCAGGTGCCAGAAAGTCTGCTCTTCAAATTTTCCCTTAGAACTAGCTGGTTTCTTAGTAGTAGCACTAAAATCTGAACCCCTGTGACTAGCACTTGCTCTAGATTGAACCTGCTGGAAAGCACTAGGAAGCCTGAAACTGATACAAGCACTCAACTCTCCTTGTTAATAAGGAGAAATTAATCATAGGCACTAAACAGCCTATAATTGCAAAGTACCATGCAAAGGTAAGGGAAACAGCTCTTGTACCTTACAAAAAAAGCACCTAAACAGGCATGTCCAAGGGTCAGCTTCTGGTGATTTGTCCTGTTCACCTGGTGAATATGGGCATACTGGGGCAAAGCGGCAACTGCCTCAAGTACACAGACAACCCTCACCTCCTACCACCAACACTACAACCTGTGAGAGATGCACTTACATAGCCAAACTGGAAGCAAAGTTCTCTCCAGCCAAGATTGTGCTAGACAGTCAAGAGGAGAAGGTTAACACCTGCACTACAAGTCATGCAACACATAGCCCTTCAAAACCCACACCATCAACACCCACACATAGCAACACTAAACTGACATATGCGGAGGCCCTTAACATTAACCTACCCAAGCAACAAGGACCTCTTAAGCTGAAACGCAAACACCAGTCACAGCCAAAATGACACATAGCTCACAACACCAGTGTGCCTCACAACAGTAGCCCCTTAGGCAAGACAACGTACCCAACACTTTAGTCATAGGTGACTCTATAGTCAGGCACACTGATGTCCCACTCACCAGGCTGAACAAGGAGAAAATTACAGTCAGCTGCCTGTTAGATGCCAGTATCTGCCACATAATGCATGCACTCAAGTCACTCCACAACAAGTACAAATACGACTCTGTCATTTTCCACGTTGGAGTGAATAACTTGAAAAGTATCTCCCTGGACTACATGAAAAGAGACATGGAAGAGCTCTCAGATCATGTGGCCCAGGCAGGTTTGACCCAAGCCCTGAGTAGCATCCTGCCTTTGCCCAGAATGATACCACAGTAAAAGGACAAAATGATTGACTTCAACATTTGGCTAAGCTTCTGGTGTCAATCAGAGGGGCTCCAGTATCTGTCTGCCTGGGACGACATGATCGACAAACCACGATGCTTTGCCAGAGATAGTCTGCACCTGTCAACGCTGGGATTCAGGTTACTGGCTAAAGCTCTTGCCACCCCTATAGTGCCTTTTTTATGCAAGATTCAAAGGACAAAATCACCACCGTAACAGATACAAGCATGCAAAATCTGAAGGTAATGCTAGAAGTCTAAACCTCAAAATGCACTCTCTGGAGGTACTCCTAAAAATGGAGAACAGAGAGCACCCCTGCAATACCAGGCTACAACTCTTACCACAGTTTTTGGCCACCAAATCAAGACTGAAACACTAATGGTGGAGGAGTGTCCATATTCACTAAAGATATTCACACCTCCAGGCTAGTTGCCCAACACAATGCATCTGAAATTCTCCAGGTGCAACTAACACTAGGTAAGACTGCAATCCAAATTGTAGCTTGCTACAGATCCCCCACTATGCCCCAAGATTCTCACTACACCTTTCTAAACATACTGGAAAATATTAAGATACAACCAAACACCCTAATACTGGGTGATTTCAACTACCCTTCCATTAACTGGGAAAACTACTCGGGTACCAACTCCTTTTCCCAGCGCTTCTTGGAATTCATAAATTCAAACACCCTGGATCAACTAATCCATTGTCCCACCAGGAGCACCAGTATCCAAAATCTGGTCATTACCAACATGGGAGATAGAAGCTCCACACCAGTGTCACCCCCTCAATGGTCAGGTCTGACCATAAGCTAATCACACTTGACATCCACAACCCACCCCCACCCCCAGTAAGGAAACCTCAATAAAAAACTTCTCCAAAGCCAACTTCATGCTACTCAAGTCAGAAGTGACAAGCATCATGACACCCATGCAGATGTGAGCTGAAAGTTCTACTGCTGAATCCTACACTAAGGCACTGTATGAGCACATCCACTCTTGCATGAATCATGCCATCCCACATAGAACCAAGATGCTCTCCAGCAAAAAAAAAGGAAGCCAATCTGGTGGTCCCCTACCATAAACAAACCATACAACAGAAGGAAGAAACTGTTGCAGAAAAGAGGAAAATCCCAGGATGCAAAAACCTCCCTTAGCCTCAGTAAGAAGTGAGAT
>NC_056729.1:1898635486-1898705825 GCF_019279795.1 Protopterus annectens
CCTCATTATGGCGTTCCTGCATGGATGTGTGTGCATTTCTGATGGGAGTCAACATCCACGGTTCCAGTGCAGAGCCAGCATCTCCTACCAGGTGGCCATATGGGATGTCCCCCCTGGCAAATACCTGATACAGCTGTGAGGCATGCCAGATGTGGGAGTCATGATAGTTTCCAGGGCTGCCAGCACACGCATCCATGATAATGCCCTGGGCATTGCACACAAACTGGCAGTTGATGGAGGGGTATCCCTTGCAGTTTATGTAGTGCCTACCCTGCTCACTGGGTGGTGACTTCATGTGTATGTGTGTGCAGTCTATTGCACCCAGTACCTCTGGGTATTCTGCCACATGGTGGAAGAAACGCATATTGCTGGCCAACTCCTCCTGCATTTGGGGGAAGTATAGTTCTCATTGGCATGTGGTAATACGGCATCCAGGAACTGGTGAAGTACCCTGAATGCTGATTCCTGTGAGATTCCCATGATATCCCCAGTTGGCCTTTGAAAGGTACCTGTAGCTAGTATTCTCAGGCTTATACATACCTTCATATCCACTGGGATGGGTTCCCCTCTGTTTGTTCTGGGTCTGAGGCATGGCCGGCACAGCTCCACAAGTTGCTGTAGGGTGTCCCTGTCCACCCTGTACTATCTCCAGATCATGTAGCCCCTGGTAGGTTACCCTGGCTCTGAACACTCTTCTCCTCCTCTGGTGCCTGAGGTGGTTGTGTGCATCATCCTCCACACCACCTTCAGTCTCCAGCACATGCTGGTGGATCAAAGCTGTGGCAGCCCCTAACATGTACATAATAAAAGTTCCCTGTCTGAATACACCAATGGTGCAGAGTGTATGGGAATACACAAGTGTGTATGAGGTGCTTTCACACTTTATACTATTTTGCTATGGATGCTGCTGATGTCATTGGGTGTATGTCAGCAATTCCAACCGCAGGGTATCTTAATTATGGGTTTTAAAGTTAGTACTGCAAGTGTGAGGCCTTTACTGTGGAGTTATGCTTGCCTGCCTTGATTAATCTGTTGCCCTATAATTCACTTTTAAACCTGGATCCCCTCCCATTATCAGGCATGCATCCAACTGCCGTCTTTCTTGTTTTGTACTTAGCCTACCCAGTCATGTGTTGCAAAATGTGTCTTGTAGCTGATATACTGCAAATCTGCTTTGTTCTGCTGTGACACTTTACTGTTTTCTTTGCAGTACAGTCCCTCCCCTTTCCTGTTCTGCAGGTAGATGCTTGCAGCCTTGTTAGCTGTTGTCAATGGCCCACTGTAGGTTCCTAGGTGTTACTTAGTCATTTGTACTCCAATTTCCCTGCTGCAGCATGTCCTTATTTCTTTCCTATATCCTTCTTGTTCCAGTTCCAGTGCGTGACTCGCAAACCCGTTTACCGTATTTAAGCGCATTTTCATCTCCGTTCACATGCATACTCGGTTACCTTGTGTGCTCTCAGCTAAGCAAAGCTATAGCCAGTTCAATACACCCCTATCCTGCAGCTTTGCTTAGCTACGGGCAAACCGGTTTAGCAATGCTCCAATGTGCTTACAGCATAGGTGACACACCCCTCTCTTGATGTCATCTTTATATGAAGGGATCACCTCGGTGTTATAATGCTACACTGTGAGGTGCATCCTTACACCAGTGGGGAATTTGTGATTCACTATTACTCCTCTCATTTGCATGGCATTTTTTACTAATTCCTAGCTACCGCGCATAACACTGTCACAGCCCCTTTGCAACCCTTGCACCATGGTGTGGTGTAACATGCCTGCCACTGACTATTATGGGGAAATCATGATATGTGTTACATTGCAGTTTTATTCTATATTTTTCTATTTTCCTTGCAATCCCATTTGCACGCCACTGCCCTGTGCTTCCACTTTGTGATAGTGCAAATATAAATATTAAATGTTAATTTTATATTTTGTACATGCTTTTTATGCCAATGGCTATATATTTAGCCACTGGCATATATTAACAATATAATACATGTGTTTGGTCGGCTGTCATCACTCCAATTTTATGTTTGCAAGAATGTAAACCATTTTTTTACGGTTTACATTTCTGCATGCTTACACTATGCCTGCACCACTTCCTGGATCGCCACATACCTTGATTTGCAAGCTACACTGCTGCACATGGGGTAATTAGCATACAGGGCCCGGGAGCTGTGCAGGCATAGTGTACGCAGGTAGTGCACATGGGAACAGCTCGTACCTGGATCGCTCGCCGGCCATATTTGGTGTTGGAACGCCGACGCTATGCCTGCACCTGGCGCAAGCTTCATGAATCCCGGGGATTATTTTAACAATAAGGGAAATAAAAAGGATGATGCATTCACATGGAGGATCCCGCATTTTAATATTTGTAGTTAGTTTCATATAGTTTTATATAATATATAAAGAGAATTATATTAGTACACTACTTGCATATAAAATTTACTAGTTATTGACCTCTCTTCAAGGGTGAAAAAGAGGCTTGAATATTAATGAATAAATTAAAGATTAAATCTTAAACTACAATATTTTAAAATAGTGCCTGTCTGACTGCCAACCCTCAAAAGCAATCCTGATCCATTTTCTTCCTGTTCCCTGTTATTCATAGTAGAGACAAGAGCTGATATGACAGGGCCATCAACCAGGCAGCGATGGAGGTTGTTTGTTTCACTAAACCATACCTTCCTTTCAGGTTTTCCAGGTTAGAGGAACACCCTAGACTAAGTAGTTTCAGGGTTACTCTAATTCCCCAAGACCAGAGTCAGCTGTGTTTAAGGGTGGACATTAGTTGTCCCTAGGCTGAAAAATGACTGGATGACCCAAACCATAACTTATAACAGCCTTTATAAATGTAGCTCCCACTATGAAGTGTCCACAGGCATCTTTGCACATGCCTTAATGACTATTATAGCATTATTTATTTTATTTTCAGTTTGATTACCGGGGAAGTCCACTGGGCTCAAGATGCCCATTTTCAGTGGAGGCCTGGGGAGAAAAGCTCTATAAAACAGAACACAGCAAAGAAAAACAGTAAACAACAAATGCATTTGCAGTAAATACAGTAAAAGAAATACAGTTGCAATAAAATCTGTTACAAGTATCATCAAAAAGTGAGATGTAAATTAATTTACATGAATGCAATGCCTTTGAAATCAAATAACTATATACAATATTTACATTTATTAAAGCTTTCATATGGGAGATAGATTTAGAATGGCTAAGTGAGCCATAGGTGCTTGATATTTTCAAGGAGAGAAGATGTCACATAGGAGATAGCTTTAGAAGGCTAAAGTAGACTTTAGGGAGTTTAGGCATCAAAAGGGAGAAACCTTGCTTTGCTTAATGGGATCTAAGTGGGGAGAATGCAGCTACAGCTCCATTTTGAGGAGATTGCTCAGTAGGAGTAAAGCTGTGGTTTGAAATTATCTAAGTTTGACAATGTCCTAAGTGTGGAAGGGAGTGAATTCCATTTTTTGCCTAGGGAGAAGGAGAGGAGAAGTTGTCCAGCAGGTCATTTTGGTTTATGGATGGAAATTAAGTTTTGATGTTCAGAATGTAGAATTCTATTAGGGGTATTGGGGGAAGAATGTTTGTCAGAGCAGGGCATTTGGTTGGACATAAAATGAGTCTATGAGCTGTGGTAAGGTGGAGGCAGTCAAGGTAATTAGTGAGTTCTAGCCAATTCAGAGACTGAAGGGAGGCACAGTGATGAGTAAAGAAAGTGGATTTGGAGGCAAATTTAGAAAACTTATTGTAACAGATTTCAAGTTTGGAGGTGAGGTAAGAAGAAAGGTTGGTTAGATGAGGAGCTCCATACAGTAAGGAAGGTTGAAGGTAGGTAGAAGCCAAAGTATGTCTAGTAGAAGAGGAGAGGAAACGGTTATTCCTATATAGTATACCTAGTTTTTGTTGCATTTTCTTTATGTTTTGCTGTATGTGGATATCGAACTTTAGTTGTTCATCTATAGTCAGACCAAGAAGTTTAGCAGAGGGAACGACTTCAACAGGAAAGTTGTTTTGGCTAAGGGCTTGGAAGGAAGATTTATCATAGGAGAAGCATTTGGAAGGGGGGAATAGGGGAATTTTAGATTTATTTGCATTTAGAGAGAGGTGATTTTCATGCATCCATAATTCAGTAGAAGGGAAGGCTGTCTGAGTTTTACTTAGAAGATCGGGGAGGTTAGAGGCAGAGCAGATGAGAGTAGAGTCATCAGCATACCAAATGACTTTAGCATCAGGAATGGTAGAGTGAAAATTATTGATAAAGATACTGAATGGCATGGGTCCGAGGATGGACCATTGTGGCACTCCTGCATGATTGGAAATGAAAGGAGAGATGCTTTCTTTCCATTTCACAGCCTGAGATCTGTTAGTAAGATAACTTGAAAACCAGGATAGCGTGTTTGGGGAGATGTTTAAGTTAGACAGATGACTAAGAAGATGCTTATGGGAAATGGTGTCAAAAGCTTTAAAGAGATCAAGGAGAACAGTAGACACAAGATTACCAGAATCCCGGGCTTGGTTGAGAGCTTCTAAGAAAGAGAAGAGCTGTTATGGTACTATTCCCAGGTTGGAAGTCATGTTGGGTTGCAGTTAGAAGTTAGTGTTGCATGAGAAAATGCATAAGTTGGAGATGGATGCATTTTTCTAGGATTTTAGAGATTGGTGAGAGAAGAGCTATAGGGTGGAAGTTAGAGAAGTTTGTGTTTTTGCCTCCCTTGTGGAGGGGAAGTATGTAAGCTGAACTTTGAAGTTTGGAGATGTAGGATTCCTTTATGGATCTATTGATGAGGATACTGATAGGGAGTGCTATACCTTCAGCAGCAGATTTGAGAAACGTAGATGGGATATTGTCTGGAGCATTAGAACAGGGTTTAAGCTTGGATAGGAGCTTTTTTATGAGGTTAGTTGAGACTGATTTAAGCTGGAAAATAGGAGAGGAGTTATTAGAGAATTGAGATGAGAGAGAAGACTGGTGAGGTGGGTTACTATTTGGGAAGGTCTTGGTTAAGTCAGATATTGACTGGATAAAAAAGGAGTTGAATTTTGAGGCTAGTTCAAGGTCAGATTTTCTTGGGTCAGGGCAAGGGCTGTTTTTGGAGCTTGGGTTGAGAAGAGAGCTAATGGACTTCCAGAAAAGCTTAGGGTTTTTGGCATGGTTGGACTGGAGCTTAGTATAGTAGGATTTTTTTATCATTGATGATTTGTTTTTTTGCAAGGTTACGTAGCTGTGTGTATAGGAGATGAGTTTTTTGGGAGTTTATTTTATGAAAGAGCTTCCAGACTTTATCTCTTTGAAGCATTGTTAATTTAGTTTCTTTGGATAGCTATGGGGCATTTTCCTTTTTATTCTTTTGTTTCTTGGGGGGGGGGGTAGGGAATTTAGAGTGTCTAGAAAGGTAGAATTAAAGTATTCTGTGGTGTTGTCTAGAGGAAGGGTTTTTAGAATGTTTCAGTTCATTTATTTTAGGATGTTGGAAAAAGTTTTGGGGTCAAATTTACTAAGGTTGCGAGTTTGAATATATTGATGCTGATGTGGGGTAGAAGTAGTTGCGCAGAGGATGTAAGCTGGGAGATTGTCACTAATAGAGTCAGGGATAATGCCAGAATAGAAATTTTGCTAGGATGGGTGACTAGGTTCCAATCTAGAATGGATTCTGGGGGGTTTGTTTTGTTAGGTCTGGTGATGGAGAGGGTTAGTTGAGTGAAGTTGAAAAGATTAATAGATTGGGAGGGATTAGGGCTGTTGATTTTGTTCCAATCGATATTTACATCGCCTAGGATGTAGGTTTCTAGGTTAATATTAGTTGAGGCCCATAGAAGTATATCTTCAAGGGTAGAGGGGTTTTGCCTGGGAGGGATATATAGGGCAATGATACATATGATTTTGTAATTGTTCATTTTTAATAGACCGACTGTTAGTTCTGTATTGGCAAATTGAGGTGTTGGCTTTGGGAAGGGGATTAGAGTGAGAAGATTAGAGCAGATTAATGCAATGCTGCTGCCTTTTCTATGAAGGCAGTCACATCAGAGAGCATAGAATCTAGGAGGAAGGATTTCAGAGTCTGAGATGTGAGGTTTGAGTCATGTTTCAGTGATGGCTATGATGTCAGGTTGGTTGTGGGTAAGCCAAGCTTGGAACTGGTGAGTTTTGTTATTCAGACTTTGAGCATTGACTGTTATAAGTTTGAGGGTATTGTGGGGGGTAGAGTTGTTAGGGGGCAAGTTGGATAGCTGGCATTTATGGGAGGGTTTGGTCCAGGATTGGGGTGAATGTCTCCAGCTAAGAAGAGGTTTTTAGAGGGAGTTGCTTTTAATTGTTTTTGTTTGGATTTTAATTGTTCACAAGGGAGAAGTATTTCTTTGAGAATAAGTGTTTTAGTAGTGGAGGAGGTATTTCTAACTTTGGATAGGTACAGGGGCTTGGGCTGAATCAGGGAAGAAGAGATGAAATAGAAATGATTATGCGAGTCTGTTTGGAGAATGTTTTCATTGGTTGTATGAGAGGGTGGTGAGAATAGTAGTTGGTGGGAGGTGTAGGAGGTTGCATGATAAGAAAAAGAAGGAGAAGTAGGAGGGAAAAAGGGGCTTTGAGGGAAGATAACATGGTTGAGAGCAAAGGAAATGGAAGGAGTAGACTATATGTGGGTACATATGGACTATAACTGAAGGTTTATATTAGGAAGGAAGAGAAAGAGAAGAGAGGATAGAATAAAGGATTAAGGGTAATTTAGTATAAGACAGGGAAAATGAAGAGAGAAAAGGGGAAGGAAGGGGGGAAAATTAAGGTGTGTAGGAGAAGGGATAAGGGGGGGTGTCTGATCGGATACTGAGATTAACTGTGAGGGGAGTTCTATGATTTGGTGGTGGGAATTTAGTAGGTGTGGACAGGTTAGTATAAAAGTAGGAGCAGTGGGGGTGGTTGGGAATTGCTGGTAGGGTAGGGGAGCAGAGTGAGCCCACATGGTGAACGGAGTGGATAGAGTCAAGGAGAAGGAGGACAGCCAGCGAAAATTTATCAGTGGAGCAGAGAACACCTCAGAAATAAGAAGGCACAATGGGAAAGCACTGAAAATGAGTTGGAAGGGGACAGAGTAATTAGAATAATTAGGAGATGTAACTAGGCTGTAGTAGAATAGTGGAGTATAATAAATTACTACTATGGCTATACAGGAGGTAGTTAAGGAAGAAACAGGGCAGAGAGGCTTTGGAGAGCAGTAGCAATACTGACAGCCAGTATAGGTATTTAGATAAAAGTTGAACAATGCCACCTAATGGCCAAGCAGGGAAGCAACAGAAAAGAGCACTAGCTGTTAGAGGGCTGAGAAGTAATTCAGGAGAAAAAGAATTTATATCTGTGGTAGGCTGCTAGCAAAAGCACACTGGGTAAGAACTACAACAGTGTTGGTAATACAATGAATCATAAATTGCTGTAAGGTACATACACTAGTATTTTTGATTAAATTCTTGGGGCAGCGGAGAGGTTTCAGAAACACTGTAGGGTCCCCTTAGTAATTCCGAGTCAGGACAGGAAGCCTGGGTACAAAGTAGGGCAGTGGGAGATACCTGGGAGGTATAGATGTCGAAAACAAATTGAAATGGAAGGGAAAGAATATACAGTTAATACCTAGATAAAATATTCTACAATTATAATGGTGGTAAGAGACTGTGTTTAAATAAATCTTTCTTTTCTTTTACAAAGGGAGCAGATGGCCTAGTGGAGGGTAGCAGTGGAGGAGTAAGCAAGAGTAAACTGTAGTTAGGGGAGAACTAAGAGGGAGGTTAGGGACAGCAGTGAGGGTTAAGTATCAGTACAAGAAGGTAACAATTAAAAGCATCACAATTGCAGCAATTAAAAGCAACACAGTTGTTGTGTCTTTTGGCTTATCCCGGTTAGGGGTTGCCACAGTGGAACTCCGGTCCGCTCATGTTTGTTAATGGATTTTTACGTGCCAAGTTACCAGCCCTGACACACAACCTTCAACAAAGGCACGCCCATTCATGCATGCCTCCACACAGAAGACGTTCTAGCTGAGAATCGAATGCGACAATGTCTTGCTGTGAGGCGACAATGCTACAATTGTCTATGGCTGAAACACATAACAGCCGAGCATTATGGCAGAGCTAAAATACACAATCAGTGCAGTATTAACAATCATATGGTGTATAGATTAGTACTAAGCTAACTGCCCTTGTAAGCCATTTTAAGCCTAGCCAATTATCCCTTGTGAGACTCAAACCCTGGACCTTGTGTTTGTAAGGCAAACACCTTAACATTTGGGCAACCTTCCCAACCCTGGCTACAACATTTGTTAAACGCTGTTAATTGCAATTGGGAGGTTTTAGGCAAGATATATAAATAATGACTGACATAATAGTACAAGCATAAAAAGCACACAGGCCAAAGAATTGTAGCTGAAAGAAAAGTACATTCAAGAGGAACAGAAAATATTAAGCATTATACATTCAGTAAAAGAGCAGAGAGAATATGAAGTAACATACCGAGCATTATAGAGCTTTCATGAAAAAGGAAGAGAATCAACTAAAATAGATTGCTATTATATGTGTTTCTGCTGAATGCACAGGGTAAATCGCTCCAGTTTCAATAAAGGCTCAAAATCCGGCCTTGGAACGTGTATGGTTGATGAGTGTTCACTACTGCTGAAAAAATATATTAATGGCCAGCTCGCTGCCGGTAATCGACAGGGAAGCCGTTAAACATAAGGTAAATACAGCAGCTTAGTCAAGTCATGCTACAGAAAGGCAGACAATGCAGCAAAGGCAAGAAGAGACAACCGGTTAGCCAGCAATGGAAATAGCTTCTAGTATTCCGTGAGACACCAGGAACTAGGGCTAGGCATCAGAGGCCATGTCAGTATCAGTCATTTGCATAAAATACTCAGAAACCAATTCTTGGAACATGGGCAGAGTGGCGTTCAAAAGCCACAGAGTTTGTATTGTAAAAGGTTGAAATCTCTGACGCCAGGGCTCAGTATGTGTGCTATACAGTTAAATATAAGCTAGGAATAGCAAGGCAATACACAGGGGCTCGGTACTTAAGCTGTTAAGGCATACATTAGACTAGATATAACTAGGGAATAAGCTGGCCATCTATCATGTTAGGAAGCATAATAATATTACAGATAACATGACATGAGCAGACTGTTGGGTCAGTAATGGTGAGAGAACCGCCAACACAGCAGTAGACTTGGAGGACTGAGCCACGAGTTCACAGTACAGCAGGAAACCACAAACAGGTAAGAAAATGCAAAAGAGCTGCCAGCACAGCAAAAGAGACAAAAACTGAAGCCACAGGCTCCCAATAGAGTAATCAACTACTAAGCGAAGCAGTAACTCACCAAAAGACGTACTTTGAGGCACACATTATACATTAATCATCTATGTAAAATCTGTGAAAGACGCACATTCACAAGCACGTATCTCACAGGCAGATTTCAATTTTAACAGTGTAGCTTCAGAAAAAGTTACAGTCTCCCAACAAGCAAGCTAATGGAGTCAGACATTAAATAATTAAACAGTTTTCAAACAGAGAAATAAGTGTCAAGCAGTAATAAGAGCACTTACCCGACGAGCAGAGCCAGCAGCCTATGCAGAACGGGGCTGGAGGGGGTTTTAAAAATGGCACCACCAGAGCAAAATAGATTTAGGGGTGGAGACAAGGTAAGAAGAGGGAGGGAACAGAGGAAGAAGGCAAGCGTAGAAACAGAGAGGGGAGGGACGAGGCTGGGAGAGAGAGAGGTAAGACTGAAGGGGGGAGGCAGAATAGAGGGGAGAGGCAAGGAGAAGGAGGACAGCCAGTGAAAAGTTATCAGTGGAACAGAGAACACCACCGAGGTAAGAGGGCACAATGGGAAAGCACTGAAAATGAGTTGGAAGGGGGCAGAGGAATTAAAATGATTAGGAGATGTAACTGAGCTGTAGTGGACTACAATAAATTACTTGTATAGCTAGAGAGGAGGTAGTTAGGGGATAAACAGGGCAGAGAGGCTTTGGAGAGCAGTAGCAATACTGACAGGCAGTATAGGTATTTAGATAAAAGTTGAACAATGCCACCTAGTGGCCAGACAGGGAAACAACAGAAAAGAGCACCAACTGTTAGAGGGCTGAGAAGTAATTCGGGAGAAAAAAAGGGGAATTTATATCCGTGGTAGGCTGCTAGCAAAAGCACACTGGATAATAACTACAACAGTGTTGGTACTACAATAATCTTAAATTGCTGTAATGTACATACACTAGTATAATTGATTAAATTCTTGCGGCAGCGGAGAGGATTCAGAACACTGTAGGGTCCCCTTCATAATTCCGAGTCAGGACAGGAAGCCTGGGTTCAATGTAGAGCAGTGGGAGACACCTGGGAGGTATAGATGTCGAGAACAAAACTAGTATTGTTGATTAAATTCTTGGGGCAGCGGAGAGGTTTCAGAAACACTGTAGGGTCCCCTTAGTAATTCCGAGTCAGGACAGGAAGCCTGGGTTTGAAGTAGGGCATTGGAAGACACCTGGAGTATGGATGTTGAGAACAAAACTAGTATTGTTGATTAAATTCTTGGGACAGTGGAGAGGTTTCAGAAACACTGTAGGGTCCCCTTAGTAATTCTGAGTCAGGACAGGAAGCCTGGGTTCATTGTAGAGCAGTGGGTGACACCTGGAAGGTATAGATGTCGAGATCAAAGCTAGTATTATTGATTAAATTCTTGGGGCAGTGGAGAGGTTTCAGAAACACTGATGGGTCCCCTTAGTAATTCCAAGTCAGGACAGGAAGCCTGGGTTCAATGTAGAGCAGTGGGAAACACCTCGGAGGTATAGATGTCGAGAACAAAACTAGTATTGTTGATTAAAGTCTTGGGGCAGTGGAGAGGTTTCAGAAACACTGTAGGGTCCCCTTAGTAATTCTAAGTCAGGACAGGAAGCCTGGGTTCAAAGTAGAGCAGTGGACGACACCTGGAAGGTACAGATGTCAAGAACAAAACTAGTATAATTGATTAAATTCTTGGGACAGTGGAGAGGTTTCAGAAACACTGTAGGGTCCCCTTAGTAATTCTGAGTCAGGACAGAAAAGCCTGGGTTTGAAGTAGGGCAGTGGGAGACACCAGGGAGGTATAGATGTCGAGAACAAACCAACGAGTAGAGCCAGCTACCTATGCAGGACAGGGCTGGAGAGGATTTTAAAAAAATGCATTGTTTGTTGGGCACTCGTGTGCAGTGTAATATTGTTGGTTGCTGACTCTCAACATCACAGCAGATAAAGCTACTACTCTCTCTCCTAAGAAATATAAATTAGTATTGGCCACTCATTTCCATTTTCTTCACATTAGCTATGCGTGTGTGTGTGTGTGTGTGTGTGTGTGTGTGTGTGTGTGTGTGTGTGTGTGTGTGTGTGTGTGTGTGTGTGTGTGTGTGTGTGTGTCTGCCTGTCTGTCTGTCTGTGTGGGTGTTTGCCTTGATTCTTATGTTCAAAAAGTTGAGAGGTGAATGGAGTATTTGCAGTCTGTTGCACAATGTATTCCAATAGTGGTAGGCATTCATGAGTGGTAGTTATGTATGCATTTATTCATCAGTTTGATGACATTTAAACAGATGAGGTGTACAGTCACAGTCAAAACAGTGATTGCAACTGATGGCCACATTTATGCGTGTGCGTGCGTGTGTGTGTGTGTGTGTGTGTGTGTGTGTGTGTGTGTGTGTGTGTGTGTGTGTGTGTGCTTGCATATGTATGTGCTGAAGGGTTAAAATACCTTGTACACTATATTTTTTTGGCAACAGTAATTATTTAAATATTAATTTACTCATTTGATCACAATCAAACATCTCAACTTGCTGTATTTGGTGGGATGTGTGTGTGTGTGTGTGTGTGTGTGTGTGTGAATGGAGTATTTGCAGTCTGTTGCACAATGTATTCCAATAGTGGTAGGCATTCATGAATGGTAGTTATGTATGCATTTATTCATCAGTTTGATGACATTCAAACATATGAGGTGTACAGTCACAGTCAAAACAGTGATTGCAACTGATGGCCACATTTATGCGTGCATGTGTGTGTGTGTGTGTGTGTGTGTGTGTGTGTGTGTGTGTGTGTGTGTGTGTGTGTGTGTGTGCCATTGCATATGTATGTGCTGAAGGGTTAAAATACCTTGTACACTATATTTTTTTGGCAACAGTAATTATTTAAATATTAATTTACTCATTTGATCACAATCAAACATCTCAACTTGCTGTATTTGGTGGGATGTGTGTGTGTGTGTGTGTGTGTGTGTGTGTGTGTGTGTGTGTGTGTGTGTGTGTGTGTGTGTATGTGTGGAGGAGATTATCTGAACAGTCCATGATTTTGCAGAATTTCTCCAATTTTTCCTAATATTTTGATATGTTGATAATAATGTTTTTGTTTTTCTTAGAAAATCAGTAAGGACTGCAGTTTGTAAATAATGATAGATGTTTGAGTTACAAACTTAAAACTAGTCAGAAAACGCATGCTAATACAGAGCCTGTTATTCTAGTAAGTTTCTATGTATATGCCAACGGTTCCCTATCAGAAGCCTGAAACACTATAAACCTGAAAATCAAAATCCTGAAAACTATAGACTGAAAGACCAAAATACTGAAAGCCCAAAATCCTGAAACTCAAAATCCTGAAAACACAAAATGGACATACTGACGTCATTGTGGCTTTGCTATTGTTAGCCCTGTGGTGTTGGGTCATGCGCTGGTTCGTTGGGTTCAGGTAAGTGTGTCTGTGTGGTTTTATGTAGGGTTAGGGGGGTTTAAGTGAGTTAGGGTTAGGCGCAGGTTAGGCATGTATGCAATAGTGACAAATATTGTTAGGGTTAGTCAGGTGAGTGTGAGTGAAGGACCTTAGGGTTAGGGGTCAGTTGGTAGATATTAGTGTCTTTATAGTGACATATTAGCATTATTTGTGTTTTCAGGATTTTGAGTTTCAGGATTTTGGTCTTTCAGTTTATAGTTTTCAGGATTTTGATTTTCAGGCTTATAGTGTTTCAGGCTTCTGATAGGGAACCATGCCAACAGTTTTGGTAATTTTTGTCATTACATTTTAGCTTATTCCTTGATTCTTGAGCTAAGAGTTTGAGAGGTGAATAGGGTAGTTGCAATGTGTTGCATAATATATTCCAGTAGTGGTGAGCATTCATGAATGATAGTTATGTATGTATTTATTCATCAGTTTCACTGCAATCAAGCATCAAGCATCTGAGGTGTAAAGCCAGTCAAGCCAGTGATTTCAATTGATGGTGACGTGTGTGTGTGTGTGTGTGTGTGTGTGTGTGTGTGTGTGTGTGTGTGTGTGTGTGTGTGTGTGTATGTGTGTGTGTGTGTCTGTGTGCTATAATAAATTAGTGTGATCAATTATTACTTTTATTTTATTACAGTCTTATATCTTCATGAGTATACCATAAGTACATTTGGCTTTAATTGCTTTGGTATGATGGCTGAATACAATTTATTGACCCTGCTGTCATTATTCTGAGTTTGCAGAACTAGTGCACATTTATGGGTGTATACAGTATATTGATCTGGAATACTCTGGAGTCACTGTAATTGATGGGTTTGGGAATTTTAGTTCATTTAAAAGTATCAGTTTGGCCATATATATTTATTAAGCTTTGCATCACAAACATCAGCACTGTGCACAATAAATGACTCACTGATTTGGGCAGGATGTTTGTGAAAGTGACTGGTCATTTGGGCAGTGGCTCACTGATTACCATTATCATCTCACAGGGCTTGGTTCTGTCATTGACTTATTGGGTGTGATTTTGTGACTCATTCTATGTGGAGTATGAATATATTCCCTTCTCTGTGTGAATTTTATCCAGATGCTCTGGTTCTCTTCCCAACTGTGCCAGCTGTATAATGTATGCCTGTGGCCCTTTGTGCTTTTACTTTTATTCTAGTCTAACACTAGAACAAAGAATATAACTTTTTTTTAAGTGAATGACAGGCAGATATTTTTCCATATAGGATTTATATATCTTTTCAAGCATTTGTCATGTGACTTCATAGGGAGCTACTGTTTTGTTAGCTTTGAATATTAAGGTTTAGAAAGAAAAATACATAAGACACAATTTCTTCCATTTCTCATGATTTTGCTCAGGGTATCAATGAATCAAAGGGGTGTAAAAAACAAAAAAACTGTGGGATGGACCTCAAGGAATCTAGAACCTATGATATCTGCTGGTGTAATGGCTCCCAAGTTCCAAGCTTAATTTAGTTATTTCCTCCATATTTATTATAGTGAAGTTTTGACTAGTCAGGGTGTATTAAAAAGATGGAGGAAAAAGTTAAAAAGTGAGACAAACAATGAAAATAAAAGTAATCTCTTTGTATGGTGTGGAGGCAGGATGGGGCAAATAGGAGCATCACTGGAGAGGTGCAAAGAGAGACCAGTGTGCAACAGGAGAGGTATGGGATCCTTTTGTCTAGTGCTCCATTTCACCTAAGGTTGGCTTTAATGATTTCAGTCAGACATCTGTGGTGTAGCTAAAATCCATAAAGTGGCTGTAATGAGTGGGTGCTGTGGCCGTCCAGGGATGAAAGTGACTGACACTGTTGTTGGATCATTGACCAGTCATAATTGAAACCCACACCATTCTAATTACCCTCATTCATTGCTTTCTATAGCCCCAAGTCTTTGATTTGATGCTACTAGCCACCACTGGTTTGTGTCTTTGACAGGGGAGTGTATGTGTTATAAGCTCAAAGGTATCTATTTGAGCAGCAAATGAAATCAATTAACCATCTTTTCTTTACTTATAAACTTATCAACACTCAAATTAACCTTAATACCATAGTTGCTAACAAACCCCTTACTCACATAATAAAGACCAACCTAAACTTTAAGCAGTCCAAATATCTCTCCAACCTAACCCTTTATCTAATTACCTCACTACTATCAGGAGATATCCACCCCAACCCAGGCCCCTCCATCTCTATCAATACAGATAAATCCATACTATTCACCTCTCTAAACTCCCAAAGTATAGTCAACAAAGTACCAAACCTTCATGCTTGGCTCACACATAATAAACCCGATATCCTATCTATCTCTGAAGCCTGGTTAAAACCTCACATAAAGGATCATGAAATTATACCACCAAATTACTCAATCATCAGAAAAGACAGACCCCCCCAAAAAAAGGAGGCGGGGTTGCTTTACTATACTCATCCTCCTTGTCAGTCACCCATTATAACAAACCCATCCCCATTTTTAATAATGCTGAACTACTCCTATCACTACTCCAAGTCAATAAATACAAGCATATATGTATAGCCTCCCTTTACATTCCCCCTGGTGACAATATTACCACACTAGAGAATATTATTTACTGGCTCTCCACCAACATTAACAATGAAATCATAATTTTGGGTGACACCAATATCAATTGGTCAGCCATTCATTCTCCCTTAAACCCACTCAATATCAACCTTTACATCTTCTCACAACTAATTAACGACATAACTCGCCCCTCAAAAGCTCTCTCCAAGGGTAACATTCTAGACTGGATTCTAGTCTCTCACCTTCATTACTTCTCTGACAGTGGCACCCTTCCAGACTCCCTTAGTGACCACCTACCTATCTTCACATATCGACTACAAGCGCCTTTACAGAGAACTCATAACTACATTACTACCCGCAACCATAAAAACTTCAACCCAATAGCTTTCTCTGACTCTCTCAAACTAGTTGACTGGAACATCCTAAAAGCTTTACCCCTAGACAATGCCGTGGCCCATTTCAACACAACCTTCCTGAACCTTCTAGACTACCATGCTCCCATAAGGACTAAAAGAATAAAACTAAAAACTACCCTCTGGTTAACCAAAGACACACTAACAGCCATGCGACATAGAGATAAGGCCTGGACACCTTACCATAAAAATAAATCCCCGCTCACCCATAATGAATTTAAAACACTCAGAAACAAAGTAAAAAGGCTTGTTATTAAAGATCGACAAAACTACTTTTCCATATTCCAAAATACTAATAAAACAAATCCTCAAAAATTCTGGAAAGGAATCTCTACCCTTATCAATCCTGGCAAAACAGCCAACCCCAGCCCAGACCCCAATGCTTCTGACACTGACTTGGCTACACAATTCAACTCTTTTTTCATAAACTCTATTTCCAAGCTAACCTCATCATTCACTGACACCGCCACATCCCCGACCTCACCCCAATCCTCCCATACCCCTCCCTCCACTCCGACTACCTCTCTCTTTCCCTCCCCAAGACCACCACCCTCTAATACCTCACCCCCCCTTTCTCCTACTATCTCACTAAAACCTATCCCCACATCTACCATAAAAAACTGATCCAGAAACTAAAGCCTTGCTCTAATGCCCCAGACAATATTCCTTCATACTTTCTTAGCATAGCAGCTGAAACCATTGCCTACCCTATTAGTATACTAATTAACCGCTCGATCCAAGAAAGCAAAATACCCCAAATCTGGAAAAAGGCCTTTATCATACCTTTGCATAAAGGTGGCAATAATAATGAGACTACAAACTTCCGTCCCATAGCTATTCTGTCTCCCATTTCTAAACTCCTTGAAAAGTTTATCCATTTGCAGCTCCTTCCTTATCTCTTAGACAATCACCTGCTGACTCCAACCCAGCATGGCTTCAGACCCAGCCATAGTACTGTGACAGCCCTCCTCTCCTTCTTAGAAACCGTAAACAAGGCCAGGGACTCTGGACAGATTGTTTCTACCCTACTACTGGACCTCTCAAAAGCCTTTGACACTATCTCTCATAAACTACTCCTTGATAAACTCTCCCAACTTAACTTATGTCCTTCCTCATTAAACTGGTTCTGTAGTTATTTATCTAATAGATCTCAAGCTGTTAAATGGAAAAAAGCCACTTCCTCATTCCTAAGCACTCCAACTGGGGTCCCCCAAGGCTCCATATTGGGTCCTCTACTATTTAACATCTTCATAAATGATTTCCGTAATTCTATCCCATTCTCTAATATTATTCAATATGCAGACGATTCAACTATTATCTGCTCTGCCACATCCATCCCAGTACTCCAAAAAATTACACAAGATGCATTCTCTATCACTGAACAATGGATGAAAAAAAACACCTAGCATTAAATGCCTCTAAAACCAAATTAATGGTATTTACTCCCTCTAAACACATCTCTGTCAACCCAAACTCTTTCTTAATCACCTGTAACAATAACACATCCTTGGAATTGGTGCCAGAGACTAAGTTACTTGGGGTTCAAATCAATAGTCAGTTTAAATTCAACTCCCACATACAACTAAATATCAAAAAAACTCATCAAAAACTAGGCATGCTCTACCGACAAAATCGTTTCCTTACACCCTCTACTAAAATCACTCTCTTCCACATTCCTTATTCCCTCTCTTCTATATGGAGCCCCACTCCTGACTAACCTACAATCTTCCCTCAAAACACAACTTTCCTCATGCTACAATAAAATAGCTAAATTCGCTAATGGCCACAAAGCATCTATTCACCATTGTTCTTCTCTCCACAAACTAGTATGGTTAGAATTACCCAACCGACTCATCTATTCCCAACTCACTCTTGCCCACAAACTCATCTTTAAACCCTTCCTTTGTCCATCTCTTTCCCCTGCTTTTAAAATGCACCTCCCCAACAGAGAACTCAGAACCAATAACCAGAACCTACTTGAACTATTCATACCATTATGTCCCCCAGGTAAAAATCTCCTATCCTATAGTTTAGCACGTCTCTGGAACTCCCTACCTTCAGCTATTCGTACCACCTTCAACCACTTTACATTCAAAAAATCTCTTTACTCTCATCTACTAACCCAGTGGGAATGCTCTTGCACCCACCCTTCATAATTCAATGCTCTTGCACCCACCCTTCATAATTCAAGACCGCCTTACTTCCTTCCTCCTCCTGCTAATAAGCTTATTGTATCTGCCTCTCCTATTGTAGTAACTTGCATCCTTTAACTAGCTGCCTAATCTCAAATCAAAATCATTTTTGTATCCCTTACCTAGCAACCTAACTCAAAATGCCTAGGCAATTTCATCAGTAATGTCACTTGAAAGATATAATCTTAATGTGTAAATACTGAAACATGAATTACTTTTATAGTAGGTACCACCTGTAATGTTCCATTGATTATGTGTGTTCAAACAGTAATCTGTATAACTCTATAAATGCTGCAATATGAATCACTTTTATACTATGTACCATCTACAAACAGTAATCTGTACAATTCTGTAAATACTGCAATTTGAATTCTGTAAATAATGCAATCTGAATCACTTCTATAGTATGTACCAACTGTAACAGTCATCACCAGTATGATGCTCTAACTGTGTAATTTGTTTGTTAATATTGTATTATATATCTAAAACTATGTAACCTTGTTTCTGGAGCTTTTCTCCCCAGGACTCCATTGAAAACGGGTTCATCTTGGCCCAATGGACTATCCTGGTTAACCAACTGCAAATAAATAAATAAATAAAATAAATACATTAATTAAGCAACGATTGCTTGACACACCCTCCTGCATTCAAGTGTAATTCTGATTGGAGAAAGAAAAAAGGAATTGAAAGTATAGTAATATAAAAGGAACTTGAATACAGCCAGAGTGCTTTCATGATAACTGACCGGCTCATAAAATGGAAGCCGAATATAATTGTCTGTGCAGTCCTGTACATGCAACTGTAAAAAACTGCTGATGTCAAACTTTTAAAAAAAGTGTGCATGCAGAGTGTGGAGAGAGAGAGAGGTTTGTATTTCCCCAATAATTACTTACTTTATTCTGCATTTCCACATCCTATTCATTTTTATTTATTTATATTGTTTGATATGCATTTTATAAGCAGAATAAGAAACTTCAAGATTTTTTTTATTCTCTTAATAAGAGTATGATCCTAGTGTTAAGGGCACATGGGTAACAGGGGTATGCTGTTATCAGACAATAAACCACATTCCATCATGTTGTATTCTTTATAGATATAGAGATATATCTATATCTGTATTTATATTTACATCTACACACACACACACACACACACACACACACATATATATATATATATATATATATATATATATATATATATATAGTAGGTGTGCACATGCACACAGATGCTCTCTCACACACACAAAATACAATAAAATATAATGCTAATATAAGCCAGAGCACAAATTAAGACACTCACTTGTATAACATGTATTTGCCCTTCTATTCTAGGAGCAGGAATACAGCTCACATTAGACAACATTTCAAACTGCTCTGGACGAATCAAAGTTTACATCAATTCCACATGGGGAAGAATATGCGCTGACTCATGGGACTACAATGAAGCTAATGTTGTATGCAGGCAACTGAACTGCGGGTATGCAGCACTTGCAACAAATAAGCCTACAGGTGCATCAGATACAGAAAGGGTCTGGATGAGTAATCTTGCATGTTCAGGCATAGAGTCATCTCTTTTTGAATGTGCAGGCAACCCATGGGGTCAGAACAGCTGCAGTCAATCAAGGGATGCTGCAGTCATGTGCTCTGGTAAGATGCAATCATATACATGAATGATTACTACAGCTCTGTTTAGACAAATGACATGTTCAAACATTAGAGCATAAAAAATGGCATTACCTGTCAGACAATCTGGATGCTGAGTTTTCTGTGGAGAGTTTTGCATCAAAAACTGTGAATTCTTCTATAATTCATGTAGATGTTTGCTGATTCTGCAATTGCGATGTTCAAAAATATCACCAATATCAAAGTACTATATTAGTGCTCTGTAACTCCTTATTTATGGCTGGTATTCGGTCAGGCTATGCTGTGCACTTTTATATATCTTGAGTTGCTTTTCTCTGAGTACAGTTTTATATATCATGATTTGCTTTTCTCTGATTGCTGAAAACTAAGCAAACCATTTTAAATTATTTTAAATACTTAAGGTTTTTTGATACCGTATGTCGTGATACTAGTTTGTACAGTATAGAGAACAAAGGCCTCTTTGAATGGTGAGGCAAAGTCTTCCCCTTAAACAAAACTGACTTTATCTTTCATTTTTCAATGAATGATTTGAATTCATCAGCCACATCCATATTCTATGCCTAGAATAAACTGTTTCTCACAGTCATTTGTTTCACAAAACATCAAGAGTCCATTTCCAAAAAATCAAGTTATTAAAAAACATTAAAACATGATTTACTTGTTTAGCATTTATAATTATTTTCTTAAGCCTCAGTGTCTGATGGCAGCCAAAACAATAAGCCTGTTAAATCATTAGTAGCTTGTGCTCAAAGAAGTGTATCACATGATTCAATGAGGTGTCGGGTGACAAAGAGTTCAAGGAATCATGTTAAAAACAATTCAAGCTGGGACACCTGAGTATCTTATTCAGTAATGATAGTGGAGTTCACGGTTGTACAGAAGGCTATTCTAATCAGTGTTGACCTGTGCAGTCCATACAGGCAAAATGTAGTGCAACCAAAACTGACTGCAGTACACAAAATGTAGTGCAACCAAAACTGACTGCAGTACACAAAATGTAGTGCAACCAAAACTGACTGCAGTACACAAAATGTAGTGCAACCAAAACTGACTGTAGTACACACAAAAAAATCAGTTTTTATCACTGCCCACAAAATGTGTTTGTGATCAGCTCTGTGGCTTGGGGGGATAAAGTACTGACCACAATCCAGATGTCCTGGTTTCATTTAACTCCTGGTCAAGGAAGTCTCTTTAAGGGGGAAAAAAAGGAGTGACAAGGCAATTTCTTCCCATCCTGCTCAGAGGGAAGGGTTGAGTGTACATGCCTGGGTTGCACACTATAGTGCAGAACTCTAACAGGTGTAGAGCATGGAGGTAATTGGCATACTGAGCAATTAGTGCATACTTGAGTCCAAAACATAAGGCTGAGGCAGTCCCCATTCAGTGTAAGATAATGCTGACTGCCAAAGCTCTGCATCTAGTCCCAAAACAGAAATTGGACTGATTATGCATTACTAAGACAGTTCCATATCAGAAGAGCAAATGCTGAAAATAAACGCTCCTCTGTCGAACTATAAATTTCGAAAGCTGAGAATGTCAAAGTCACGGAAAATCAAAATCACTGGGCAGTTCTTGGGACTTTGCTGTTTTCTCCACAGTGGTGCTATCTCGGAATTGGTATGTTTAAGTTGGAGAGGTGTGGGGGGGGCATCCCCCATATCGGCGGTGTGTGGGGGTGAAGCCCCCCACTTTATTTTGTTGATATATATATATATATATATATATATATATATATATATATATATATTTTTTTTTTTTATATATTTTTTTTTTAATTTGGATCAGCGAAATTCACTGGTCTGTGACTTTGACATTTTTGATTTTCAAACTTTATAGTTTGACAGAATAGTGTTCACTATTTTTAGCATTCACTGTTCTGATATAGACACAACTAAGTCAGCATTATTCAGTGAAGAGGTTTGTCAATATACAAGGTTAGCTTAGTGGAGAATCCTATGAGAGCATATAGGGTACAAGGTACTGCAGGCAGCTCCTTCTGAGAAGCCAGTCTGTTTGCAGTACCTAGTTCCACTGACAGATGTAGCTGTCCTGCAGTTGTTGGGAGTCAGCATGGTGATTTAGAGACAAAGGACATAACTGTAGTTGTGTAGTGTATGCCACCAAGCTCCTTTGTGAGTGGCTCCATAGGTTCATAGGTAGGTACTAGGCTATTGGCCCTAGGGCCTATATAAGCCTAGCCAAAAGGTACCCTGGCTTTTGCCACCCAAGAAAATTATTTTCCTGTGCCACTGTCAAGCAGAGCCATAGAAGTGATCCCCGGGGTGAATTTCCTATCTCCCATCCAATCATCAAGAATTTTCTTGAAGAGTGCTAATGAGGAGCTTTGTTTGATATAGATAGGTAGTTTGTTCCAGAGTATGGGAAGTCTCTGGGACAGGAAACTATCCCTACAGCATGTTCTGTTTACTGTGGTGACAAGGTTTAGGTCCCTAGAGCATGTAGTTCATAGGGATTGGGATTTCTTTAAGTGGAGCATGTCTAAAAGCTCAGATCAGATCAAGTGTTCTTCTTAAAAACAGATTTAATTCCTTGGTGGGCTAGTGGCAGTTTTCCCATTCCTCTTCATGGAATGGGAATTGCGGACATGGTGGCTATGATGACCAACATGATTGCATTCACCAGCCTGTGTAACCTAAAGCACTGCTAATGAGTCCCTGCTGGTTGAGGAAAGTAAGCCTATATTTTCTGATATGTGAGTGAAAAGCAGCTTTCTGTTTACCTGCTCCATTTTTTCTGTTTTAAGAAATCTGCTTGTCCTGGTGTTTTTGTTCTATGTGAGAGATAGACACTTAAATTACCTAGGCTGCACATTCTGAAAGTGTTTTCATTATTTGAGTGATGCTTAAATACACAATGAATTTCTGGGCCTTTGTCTTTATCTAAAAATATTTCAAGCCTGTATAAAGCACTGCTACTGATTGTCTACTGGGTGAGGAAAGTAAACCTATATTTTCTTGTCTGTGAGTGATAAAGCTGCTTTCTCTTTTACCTGCTCTATTTTCTTTTCTTTGTTAAGAAATCTGTCTGGCCTGGTATTTTTGTTCTATGTGAGAGACAGACACTTAAATTATCTAGGATGCACATTTCTCATGTTTTTTCATTGGTTAAATTGTTTGAGTGACAATTAAATGCACAGTAAATTTCTGGGCCTTTGTCTTTTTCTGAAAAGATTTCAATCCTGAATAAATTAAAGCACTACTGGTGATTCTTGTGTATATATATCACTTAATCGAAACAACTAACGATAGGATCCCTATTCATTAACCCTTTTTGTCAAAACCGCAAACCACCGAACACACTTTTAAATGAAATGTTTCCACAGTAAAGTAATAACAGGCCAACCTAGTGACAGTCAAAAAAATCACAAAATTTAAAACCTATCCAGGTTGGAGGCTACACCTCCCACACCCCTAACTAAGTATACTAACTCTGAGATCGCACTTCAGTGGTGAAAAGAGCAAATTCCAATTGGTGGCCAGCTGTTTCTCTGCCCTAGGAAAAATTTCATTAAAAAGTCCATTTGATGTTTTTGGTTTTGACAAAAAGGGTTTGATGAATAGGGAGTGGATCATTAGTGATTTCAATTAAGTGATATAGACCTGGTGATTCCCTGCTAGTTTTTTTGTTTTATTTGCTCTTTAAACCTGGTGATTTTTAGCTGCCCACCCCTACTGGAAATTGAACTCAATAAGCTCCTCCCTTTCTATACTGCAGTTGATATCTTGAATTATTTATTTGCTTTTCCTTCTGCTTATATTGAAAGAAAATGCCTCTCAGTGTTTGTTCTACTGATTTACTTCCTCTGAATTCATTTTCTAGCTAGCTGTTGGATATTACACTCTAGCAAGCACTTGTTTTTACATCAAGAAATCTGTGCATTTTCCCTCTAGCCCAGTGTGAGGCTGACTGGTCTGTTAAGGTTGGGTAAACACTTAAGATTTCTGCATGTAGTTTTATTAGCTGCAGGGTTTATTAATCAGATTATCTTGTTTTAGTGCCTTTATAAATTCTGTACACTTGAGTGGCTGTTGATTCAGTTATAGAAAGAAAAAACTTTTATGGAATAGTCACACTTTTATAAGTTGTTTAAAGTACATTGCTGTATACTGGGATCTTTAGAAAAGGGAGGGAGCAACCTACATAAGAAAAATGGGAATTGTGGGTACAAATATATATATATATATATATATATATATATAGAGAGAGAGAGAGAGAGCAGGAACAAGGTTTTAGAGGCAGCATTTGAATGAGCCATACAATGCTTAACTGACAGTGACTAGATAGATTATACATGATATATAATGTTTTCAACTACAGTCGTTTCTGTGGTGTTGTGATGTATACTGTTTGCAACTAAAATGGTGTCATGTTGTTTATTTTTCATTTATATAAATGTAAGATTGCCTATGTCATCTATGAAAATTTAATAAAGATGTTTGTTAGCAAAAAAAGTACACTGCCATATCTGTATTTTTAAGTTTGGTAGTGGTAACATTTCACTCTGGACACTCCTTTATTGTGCTTTTAAATTAGGAGGAATGGGATTATTCATCTATTGACAACAGGCAGCAGGTGTTTACTTGGTATATCTGAACTGGAAAGTACACACTAGGGTTTAAATGCCATTTTGCACTTCTCTTTTATACTGTGACTATACTTTAGCAGTTTCAAAAAGAAAAAATGTATTGTCTGCAGCTGCTTTTAGTAGCTGATTGCACTGTATTACATTGCATATGTTAATTGTAGGTAGTTTGTGTGGTTTTGTTACACTTGGCTTCCAAACCAGCTGTTCTACATTAAGAAGATGTTTTCTGCACCCTTGTGGCAGAAGTATGCTGATCTATCCTGTCTGAGTTGGGGATTGCTGGTGGAAGGCTTATTATGCATTTTCCTGATTTTTTAGGATTAGCAGTGCCTTTGTATAGTATGTCAGTGAAACTCTTCCAAGCTTTTCTGCTGCTCTAAGAGCAACTCACTTGCACACTGATCAGGGCTGCCTTATTAGTTAACTTTAGTCTACACAAAGTGTAGGTCCCTCTTGAAGTCTCGGCACTACCAGCACAGTCCTGTCAAATTAACCCATTATCTTCCCTAATTAAACATACTGTAAAACCCTGCTATCATAGATGGGTAGTTATCCATCATCTCTCTGGCCAGCCTGATAGACATGGGCATCTGAGGCAATGTAGCAATTGTCTCATGTATAGTGACAACCACTTACTCCTGAAACAAACAAGTACTTTATGTGAGAGATGTAGTTATACTATGAAATTGGAGACAAGATTCTCACATAAAGACAAACTGAATGCCAAACAGGTTGTCAGGACACACACACTTCCAACTCTAAATCAGGACACAACATATAAACCCACATATGTGGAGGTACTCACTAGTAACTTACCAAATGATCAGAGGCCTCGCAAACGGAAACCACTTACACACGTAATGCAAAGAACAACCATAACACATAATAACACACACACACACCAGTGTCTCAACAAATAAGCCCATAAGGCATAACACCATAAAACGTGATGTACTGGTCATAGATGACTCCATCATGAGACACATGGATGTTCCCCTCACCAGGCTGGATAAGGAGCAGATTACCATTAGCTGCCTGTCAGGTGCCAGGATCCATCAAGTCACTCATGGACTCAAGTCACTAAATCACAAGTACTGGTATGACTCTGTCATAGTCCATGTGGGGAGTAAATAAATTGAGATGTACCTCACTGGACTATATAAAGAGAGTAATGACTGAGCTCTCAGATTATATGTCATTGATATGTATAAGCCTAGCCTTCAGCAGCATTCTACCTTCTCCAAGGATGATGCCACAATACAAACATAAACTCATTCACTTTAACATTTTGCTTAGCTTCTGGTGTCAGCCCAAGGGGATTCAATAGCTGTCAGCCTGGGAAGACATGGTCCACAGGCCAAGCTGCATTGCCAGAGATGGTCAGCACCTGTCTCTTATAGGCTTTCGGATACTGGCTATAGCATTAGCCACCCCTATCATGCCATCCAACCTTCCAACATAACAAAATTCTCGCTAGGTAAACAATGCTAGAAGTCTAAACAAGAAAGTGCACTACCTGAAAGCACTCCTCACTTTGGAGGATGCTGACATCTGTGCCGTCACAGATACATGGCTCAAAGACACGAAAATCACCCTGACCATACAGGAATACAATGCCTTCCATACGTTCAGACCACAAACTGCATGCTGAAGAACCAAAGGAGGAGGTGTATCCAACTTCATCAAGGCTAAGTACACCTTGAGACTGGTCAAACAGTATGACTCCATTCAGCAACTCCATGCTAAATTAACTGTAGGAAAAGCCCCCTACCTCATCATAGCTAGCTATAGGTCCCCACCATGAAACAGGAAAAACATACCACATACCTGGACTTACTGGAGTAACTTGCTATACAGCCCATCACCTTACTCATGGGTGATTTTAATTATCCTACCATTGACTGGGAAACATACATGAACACAAACATGCTGGAACAGCTACTCAGTACATCCACAAGAGGCTCTAATGTCCTGGGCATAGTACTCACTAACGTGGGAGAGCGTTTCACCCCCCCCATCTGATGTCTTCCCTGGTAAGGTCAGACCATAAATCAGTTTTGTTTGATGTAATTATAAGACCAGAAGCCACCGTCAAAGTCAAGCTTGTTCTAAGACAAATTACCTCCTACTGAGTGATGGTATAATATGTTTCAAAGCAACCTGGAAAGCACATAATATGAGTCCCTATGCAGAGATGTACACTAGTGCCCTGTATAACCACTTAAGCAGTTGTATAGAAGCATCTGTACCTGACCAGATTAAAACCAGGTATTGCTGAAAAAACAAGCCAACCTGGTGGACCTGTAGTATAAACAGGCTATGCAACAAGAGAAAGAAACTAATGTCCAAGCACAAGAGACAACCAGTTTATCAGAGGAAGAAATCCATCTCTAACTTTAACAAAACAAATCAGAGATCTTGTCAAGTCCTCTATAGCTAATTACAAAGCAAACATAGCCCCCCTAGCTAAGGATAATCACAAGGCATTCTTTAACTACATCTGAAATTTAAAATGGAATAACCAGCAATGTGCTGAACTGGTTGTGGCTGGCACCACCCATAATCAACTGGAGGTATTAGGCAGCCTGCTAGCTGATAGATTTGGAGAAAACTTCACCCCCTGTCTCCTCCAGTCATCTCCTAAAGTATAACTGCCACCATTTCTCAGCCTCTTATCGCTATTGAGGAGGTCATCTTAGTGTTCTCTAAGGCCAACAACATGTCATCATGGGACCAGACAACACCTAAAGTTGCCCTTGAAACAACTTAAAACATGACATAGCAGACCAACTTGGATACTTGTTTAACCACAGCCTGAGAACTGGCTATGTTCTGGCAATGGATGAAAGCAACCGTGATCCCTCTGCACAAAGTGGGACCATCACCCAACCCTGGGAATTATAGGCCCATAAGCTTGACTAGCCTCATCTGCACATCCATGGAAAGAATCATTATGGACCTTATTAAGAAGGAGATAGGTAATCTCCAAACTCTGGACCCAACCCACTACATATTCATAAAAGGTAGGCCACGCCTGTTAAACATGGATGACTTCTTTGAGAACGTGACCAAGGCCTTGGATGAGTGAAAGACAGTGCATACTGCCTATCGTGACCTACCTAATTAATTTGACATAATACTCCACTCAGGTATTATAGAGAAATTCTCCCAGTTGGGAATTAACCTCTACATTACCAGATGGGGGGCCAACTGGCTCACTGACAGGACATATACTGTCAAAGTGGAAGACCTCACCTCTAGCTAAAGACCAGTTTCCAGTTGTGTACCACAGGGTTCTGTGGCACCCTTACTGTTCAGAATGTATTACTCAGAAGTTCAAACAGTCTTGGACTGCCTGTGGCTGACTAAGTTCACTGATGATTGCAAATTGGGAGCAATCACTGAGTCCCACAATGATGTTAATATGCTGCAGACTGGGGTAACACAGAGGAATGATTGGTGTCAAAGCCAGTAATTAAAGTTAAATACAAAAAGGTGCATTATTATTTCCTTTGGGCAATTCTCATCCCTGCTAATTACATTACATACAGCACCCCCTAGGTGTAGACCCAGTTATATGTGATATGGGTACTCAGGCTGATAGCAATCTGAGCTTTAACCACCATGTAGCCACAATAGTAAGGAAATCCTTCTAAATGGTACATTTTATAAGTAAAGACATCACATATAGATCTAAGGATGTTATAATTCCATTGTACTTGGCCCTCATTAGACCAATATTTGAGTACAATGCTCCATCTTGCACGTACCTTACTAGACACCTGCAACAATTGGAGAGACCACAGACATTTCTCACCAAGAAATTATAGGCTACACAAAGCAAGTTTTATGTGGAAAGACTGAAAGCCCTGTCACTGTATATTCTGTCTCCTACAAGTTGCTAAAGGATGACCTGTGTCTGACTTACAGGGCAGTCTCTCATCGCACCCTGATGGAAAACTGTAGTAGTTTCACTCCCACCAGAAATCTTAAGCTAGCCTCTGATATGAACAGTTTATGCTGGAGAGATAGATACATCTCCCAGAGACTGCCACTTCCCTGAAACAAGCTTCCAATTCACGTGAAATAGAGCCCCTCTCTGACCCTCTTCAAATGCAACCTAGATCAATGGATGGGTGACTATAAATTCTCTCCCGGGGTGCTGCCCACGTCCCTCCTAGACAGAAGAAGTCAGTATTAACTACCCTAGATACTTACCACTGTGAATTTCACTCACCTAACCATCAAAAACTGGGGCAAGTTGGGATAAATATGCCTAGGCTTGTAAGGACTCTAGGGCCATTATCCTAGTAACTTCCTAATAACCAATGAACCTATGAACCCTACAGGTGGAGCTGTTGCACTAGACAGTCATATGGCTGTACAGCTCCTCCTATTTGTTAAACCTGGGAGAATGTCTAACAGCAATTCAAGGCCCGACATACATTTAGAGCTCAAAAATGTAAGAACGTGGGCCAGATTCAGTGACTTTGCAGTGTTCTTGGAGGAGCTTGGGCTATGATATAAACAGGTAATAAGATTCATTAATATAGAAAACTATAGACCCTCATTACCTTATATTAGCATAGTGAAATCTCTTCCATTAAATCCAACAACATTGTGAAGTACTGAACTGGAAACTCCACCTCCAGGATGACATCATTCTTGCAAGTGTGGTCGATTTCACAACTCGAAGAAGTAAGAGCAGGATGGTGGAAGTTATGAAGAAAAGGAAAAACAGTGTCATCTGTATTAGCATGTCTGGTAGGAGATTGTGCATATTCTTAGATTAATGTGTATGGTATGCCAGCATGCCTAATTGTGAAAAAAGTAAATGCATTTTAAAATGTTGAGTATTTTCCTGTTTGAACAGGATGTTTAAATAACCTGTCACTGACCTGATATATCTCTAACTGTGCATGTTTGAGAGGGACATTCTAAAGTACAAACTGTTGAGTATCAGCTGAGCACTGAGTGATGTCATTGGAATGCTCCTTGTTGCTAGGAGTTGATTTAAATAGCTTATTGACATAAAAAATAATCTTTTTTACTGCTGTTATATTTTGAAATTAATGAATTGAGACTGCTGAAGACAGTTGAGACTGTGAAGCTGTGCAGTTTGTCAAGTACAGAGCAGTTTGTCAAGTACTGAGCAGTCAGTGAACACCAAAGAAAAGAGAACTCACCAAAAAAACTGCAAGCTTACCTTGGCCTTTGCTATTATATCTTAGAGTAGATCAGCAACAGTACTCTTTATTTAGATCAGGAAAGTTTGGTATTTAAGACAGATTATTCTTGAATAATGGAGTTCTATCCTGCAGTTTAATTTACATTTCTGGTGACTGAATTCCAATGTTTATTGAGAGTTATTGATTTTCAATTTTATAATAATTTTTACATATTATAAATATTTTTTCATCATTTTACATGTCACTGGAAACCAGTGTTTTTCGTTAGAGATTAGAGAGTGCTTCTACCTGTTTGGTACTCCCCAGGTCACCCAGAGGCCTGGCTCTTCTGGTCATAGCTATCATTTATTTTGATAATTAATTTTCATAATTGGACACCCCTTTTGAATGATATGAAGAGCCTCTGATTAGTGGCAGTGCTTCTGTGCTTATTTTGGGAAAAAGACATAGCCGGAAACCTGTTTCTGTCTTTCTCAGAAGTGTTTGGATGTCTGAGATTTTCAGTGTGAGTATATCAGAGGTCTTAACCTGGGACACTTTGCTCTGAAGTGTGTAATAAGAAAAATATATCAGGTGGACAGAGGTGTTTCTTTTTATGCTCTTAGGGAAAATTGTGAAATATTAATTTTAAGTGACAGTCTCATATTGGAGTCAGTAGTGAGGATTAAAGCTCATTAGTTATTGACCCAGAATAGTAAGGGACATCATTTAATTATTGGCAGTCTGGTGGCATATAGCCATACATCACACAGATAATCAGCTGAGTATATTTTATTTCCTTCAGAAATTGATGCCAGTAAATTAAATTACTATTGTTTAACTCAAACATTCTCCTTGCATTAAAAAATATTAAGCATCCATTTGTAAAAGCAAAGGAAATACTATTGTTAGATCTTTCCTTAGATAATTTGAATTCATAAATGTCTTGAATATTAATAGAACTTGATTTATGAAAGGGTAGAGAGTAAACTTATGTTTTTCTTTTAATGTATAGTCTTTTAAACCCCCCAAAAGGTATTGATATCCAAATCTGTATAACTTTCTATTATAGATTTGTAATTATCTATTAGTATATTTTCATGTATTGTTTTCCAACAGATGTATAATATAAGTCAATACTGGGGAAAGCTTATTTGGGATATCATAAGAACTTTAGTAAAACAAAGTTTATTTTTTAAACTTTTTTATAAGGGGGAAGAATTAATGACTGACTATTGAATAAGATTTTTGGTAACATTATCATTTTGATCAATGAAGTCTATCCTCAAATATGAAAAATTATTTATTCTAATTGTCTGTTAATTTGGATATTGTATCAGCTAGGTTTTGGTGGTTAACTAAATTAGATTTTTTTATTATTAGTCTCAATAGTAATTCCTAAGTATTTTAACTGTATGTTGTCCCACCCACATTTTTGCAAGAGCTTAACTTAGTGGTTATCTCTATGTTTATAAGCAAGGTTTTTGTTTTGCTGTAACAACATGTTAGAACTGAAATCTTGTCAAACTAGACAATAGAGCTAACTATATGATTCAACAAGAGTTCAATATTAACACTATTGAGCAGAGTGTCACCAGCAAAAGTTGAATTTTAGAAGAAAAAATTTCATTTATTTAAAAACCTTTAATGTTTACGTTAGATCTTATATCTATATAGTTAGCAAATGGCTCTATAATAAGTACAAACCATAAAGGGGATAAAGGGCATGCCTGCTTGGTACCTTTTTTAAGACACCAAAGGTCTAGGTATAAAGGAGCCTATTCTTTCAAATGAAACTGAGCTATCACAAAACTTTTTAATTAACTTTATGAAATCAAAAGAAAGGTTATATTCACTTAGAACTCTGAATAAGTATGACCATTTCACAGATTCAAAAGCTTTATCCACAGCTAAGTGTATTATGAATAACTCTTTTTTATTTTTGTTTGCCATATCAATCAAAGAAGAGTCATTATATTATCTTCAACTTTCCTATTAACTATAAAACCAATCTGATCTTCATTTACTAAACCAATGAGCATTTGGTTTAATATTTTTGCTAATACAGACACAAACATCTTGTAGTCTACATTTAATAGTGACATAGGTCAATAAGTGAAACATAGAGCAGGGTCCTTATCTGATTTGAAAATTGTATAATAAGAGAATATCTCCATGACAGGGGAAAATTAGATGTACTCTTAACTTCTTCAAAAGCTTTTAATAAAATGTTTAAAATATTATCAGGTAAAATATTATATAACTCAGGAATTATTCCATCCATACCTGGTGCTTTGTTAGTTTTAAAATGTTTATTTTTTTTTTAATTCCTTAAAGGAAAAAGACTTATCAATCTTGTTTTTCTGTTCTGTTGATAGTTTATTGTGCACGTTTTCTTAAAAAAACTATATAATAAGTTAGTGCTACTTAGGTTTGACTTTGTTTTAGTAATTTCTTCATAATATTTGCTAAAACATTTTAATATATATATTAGATCTGTAGCTTTAACAGTCTTTTCCCCTTCTTTATAAGCAATCTCCTTGATATGGTTTATTTTATTCATGTTTTTCAATCTAATAGCTATTCTATGAAGGTTCTTGGGATTTATTGAATATGAATGTAATTTAACTTGGGCTAGATTAATGAAAATCTTATGATGTATGATTTTGAGTTATTGCTGATTTAGATTTTTCAACTGTGTGCTTGCAGCTTCATCTTTGGGTTTAAGATGTAATTTTATTTTATCAATTTCAGCTTGGAGTTCATGTAGCTCTTTACTCCATTCTTTTTTTTTTTACAAATATACCAGTTCTTTACTTTACCATTTATGTAACCTTTTAATGTGTCCCATAGTATGACATTAGTGACCTCACCATTATTGTTAAATTCCATAAATTGAGTTAGCTCTTCTAATAACCATTCATTAAAGCCTTTTTATTTTAGTTATATATGCTGGAAATCTTTGGCAAGAAATTCAATTGTTTGGATGCAAATTTAATTTAAATGTAATAGCATTGTGGTTAGATAAAGAACATGAAACTATTAGTACCGCCTCTATTTTGGAGTATAATGCACTGGATACCAATACTTTATCAATAATGGTTTGAGTCCCAAATGTAAAAGAATAGTGAGTATATTTTAAAGAACCATCTAGTTTAAAATCTGATATATCTCTCATATACATTGTATTAATATAATGATTTAAATGCTTCTCTACTGAAGATAGCCTGATTTGTTTAACATTTGTAGTGCCTTTGATAGGATGCAATTACAATCACCAGCTATCAACATTTTTCTATTAGCGTATAATGTTATAATATCTACATATTTCTTAATGGTTTTAGAATCAATCCCAGGTATCCATTAGGTATTTATAAGGAGATATAGTATTTTTTATCAATTTGTATTTCTAGCAATCCCAGCATAGCCTTCTTGTCAGAATAGAAATTCCCTATTCTAGGTAGACCTGACACCTCTTTTTTTTGAACCAAACCGAGAGCCAACTAAAAGCAAATAATCTTTTAACAACAATCTATTTAAATCTTTAATCAATAAATGAGTTTCCTGTAGAAAAGCAAAGTCTGCTTTATGTAGAGTTAAATACTAATTTAAACTACCCCTCTTTAAAGGGATATTTAGCCCATTTATATTTAATGAAATGCATTTATATTCTGTCATCTATTGGAACAATTCAGCAGGCCTGGATCTAGTCTATGCTACAGCAAACAAGGTGTATCAATTTCAGTAAGAAACAGTTCAAATATTCAGTTCAAACTCGTTAGTATGGAAGAAATCGACATATGTGCAGTGACAGAAACCTGGTTCAAGGCTCCGGAGAGTACCCCAGCACTACCAGGCTATAACTCCTACCATACCTTTAGGTCCCAAAACCAGGACCGGAACACAAAAGGAGGGGGTGTGTCCATATTCATCAAGAACACTCACACCTCCAGGTTAGTAGCACAGCACATGGAATCTGAGACCATCCAAGTGCAATTGACAGCGGGTAAATTGACTGTTCAGTTTATAGCTTGTTACAGATCTCCCACCTTGTCTCAGGATCCTCACACAGCATTCCTGAGAACATTAGAAAGTATGAAGATTCTACCCAACACCATGCTACTGGGTGACTTCAACTATCCAAACATTGACTGGGAAAACTACTCAAGCTCAAATGCCCTAGCCCAATGCTTCCTTGAGTTTATAAACTCAAACTCCCTTGAACAGCTGGTCACCACTCCCACAAGAGGTGACAACATACTGGACCTGGGCATCACCAACAGGGGGAACCTATGTTCAACATCTTAGGTAAACTCATCATTGGTAAGATCAGATCACAAACTAATCACACTGGACATCCACATCCTGAACCCCCCCCCCCCCCCCAGTCAAGGAAATCAAGGTAAAAAACTTCTCTAAAGCCAACTTCACACTCCTCAAGACCGAGGTGGGAAGTTTCAAAGCTCCCAATCAAATGGAAAATGATGACCCATCAGCAGAATCCTTTACAAGTGCATTCTATGAACACCTTCAAGAATGCATGGACTGAGCCATCCCAAGTAAAACCAAGGCCAACTCCTCAAAAAAGAGGAAGCCAGTCTGGTGGACCCCGGCCATAAATAAACTTTACAACAGAAGGAGGAAACTCCTGCAAGATAGAACAAAATCAAAAAATAAGAAGGCATCTCTGATTAACATCAGTAAAAAACTGCGCTCCCTCATTAAATCATCCAAGGCCAACTTCGAAAGAAAAATAGCCAATGAATCTAAGGATAACCATAAGGCCTTCTTTAACTATGTCAAGAGTCTAGGGGAAAACTCTCAGATATGCTCCGAGCTAGTGCATAATGGCCATAAATACACTGAACCAACCGACATTGCCAACACCCTGGCTGACAAGTTCAGTGCAAACTTCATCCCCCCCTCCACCAAAGGGGCTAGCACCCATCCCAGAAGAATGTGGTGCTCCAGATATCTCAGACACACAAGTAAAGACAGCCCTTGCAAAGGCCAAAAACACAGCATCAGTGGGACCAGATGCTATCCCAGGTTGTGTCTTACACGAGCTTCAAAATGAACTAACCCCACATCTCAAATCACTAGTCAAACTCAGCCTCTCTACAGGCCATGTACCCAAAGAATGGCATACAGCAACAGGCGTACCACTCCACAAAGGTGGTGCCACAACTGACCCTGGGAACTATCGCCCTATAAGCTTGACTAGCTTGGTCTGCAAAGCCATGGAACGCATTATCATGGAGCTCATTAACAGGGACATTGGGAACCTCCAGACACTGGACCCCACCCAGTTCGGCTTTGTTAAAGGCAGATCTTGCCTCCTGAACTTGGTTGACTTCTTCAAAACAGTCACCAAGGCCATAGATGAAGGGAAGGTGGTCCACACAGCATATCTGGACCTCGCTAATGTGTTCGACACCATCCCACACTCAGGAATCATAGACAAACTCACCAGCTTAAATATTGACCCCTATGTCACGAGATGGATTGCCAATTGGCTCTCAGACATAACCCACACAGTAAGAGTGGCAGGCGCCATGTCTGACTCTAAACCAGTCACAAGCGGAGTCCCACAGGGGTCAGTCCTGGGACCCTCCTGTTTGGTATATATTTCTCCAAAGTACAGGCAAAGGCGGAGGGACTGTGGCTAACCAAGTTTGCAGATGACTGTAAATTGGGTGCAATAATTGACTCTCCAGCTGACACAGACATCCTGCAAAAGGGTCTCACAGAGACAAACACCTGGTGTCAAAGTCATGGCCTCAAGCTAAATGCCAAAAAATGCATAGTAATCCCATTTGGGAAAAACAAAGTGCCTACAAACTACCACATAGATGGGAATCCACTAAGTACAGAAGAAGTAATTAGGGACCTGGGTACCCAAGTAGATAGCATGCTCTCCTTTGATAACCACATAGCCAAAACAGTCAGGAAATCCTTCTATGTGGCACACCTGATCACAAAGGGTTTCTCATCCAGATCCAAGGAGGTGATTGTGCCCCTTTACTCTTCACTCATTAGGCCCATAATAGAGTACAATGCCCCATTTGGGATGTATCTCACTAGACACCTGCAACAGCTAGAAAGACCACAGAAGTACCTCACTAAGAGGATTAAGGGCCTTAAACAATTACCCTATGAAGCACGACTAAAAAAGCTCCAGCTCTTCTCAGTCACTTACCGTCTGCTCAGAGGTGACCTATAGGGCCATGTCAAACCCTGAACTAATGGACATGCTTCAACTAAATAAAACGAGATCCCTCAGAATCACTCGTTATAGCGACTTGAACCTATGTACAACAATAAACAGGACATGCCGGAGGGATAGATTCCTGTCCCAGCAACTCCCCTCACTCTGGAATAGAATCCCAATCCATATTCGACAGAGCTCCTCTCTGACCCTTTTCAAGAGAAATCTTGATGAGCGGATGGGTAATCGTAAGTTCTACCCTGGGATCACTTCAGGAGCCCTGTTGACAGAGGCCCAGGTTACTAATCTAATGAGGAGGCGAAAGCCATCACTCTGTGGCTAGGCTTATAAATGCCCATGGGCAGATAGCCTAGTACTTACCTATGAACCTATGAACCTATGAACCTAATAGGTATAGAAACTACTATGAAATGATTTAGTGTATTAAGCATTATGGTAACAAAATAACTTGTTGTGAACAAACACAATAAGGATGATGTGAAAAATTCATAATTAATTTTTTTAACCATCAAGATGGGATAAAATATTCCAGACTTGATAAGAAGTTCATATAAGCCACTTACTAACAACATAACACAACCAATCACATTGTTACTACTACTTCTATGTACATAAACTGACATTTTCTAAATAAATATTTTATACTTTTTAAGAAGATGTTACATTACTAGAAACAAGGCAAAACACTGCACAATAAGGTTAATATATAATAAGACCAATCAAATAGAAGAAAAGTAAATAACCATTTATAATAATTAGCATTAATCATACATAACATTTATTTATATATTAACTATCATACTGAAGATATGCTCCGACCATGTTTAATACTTGAAATAGTTATATGAATTAAGAAACTCTGTTATGAGTAAATAATGCCTTTTTAAGGTACATGTGCCTGTAATTTAACCAGAATTTCACTTGTGTCACATATGTGCAACACTGTATAACAAACAGATTACCTGTAGAAAGGTTATGAACCAGTACCTGTATTAACATTTTGCCTATGTAAATTACTTACATTTCCACCACATTCACTACAAAAACCTCATAACTGATTACAAATTCTCAACTAATCTGTCACACAGACTAGAAGCTTGTGAAAACAGCCTGCATAGATTTTGGCAATTTACATTCGTATTCATTATCTAACATAGCTGAATTATAAAGTAGACTGCTAATGTTTGTATTTTATGCAGAAATATGTTATCTTGATGAAATTGTATGTTTTTCAACTTACGTTATTCCACTATTCCCTATATAAAACACATATCTGAGTCTTCTGACTAATAAAGTGGTGTTACAGAATTATTTAGTATGAACAAAATGCTTCAACTAGGTATCATACTAATTAAAACCTTCAGAATTACACTAAAAAAACAGTGTACCAGCTACAGCTGGAATAGGACACTCCGTAGTAATGTTGAAAACATTTAACACAAATTTCCACTCAACTATTAATTATACATTTGTGTATTTTGTTTGAGGTTTAATGAAAGCACGTCTATGTGTCCCACATCAAATATTTACCCTTTGTGCACCATTTCACTTGTTCCCACCTTCAATAATTAAACAAATATTCTGGGTGTATATAGCTAAAATAAGTCATTTGAAAGTCTAATGAATCACTGTTATATTAAATTGCATCACTGAATTACTTATAGTTTGTCTTTAAAACTGGGAAATATAATTTTACAAGCTATAGCATTTAAAAGTCTATTTTAGCAATCCTTTTTGTGTTCAGCAAGAATCCTGCTTCTGAGGGGTTAAAAGTCAGTTTGCACTTCCTCTCTGATTCAGAAACTGTTCAGAAAAGGTTCAGAGTGAAGTAGATATGCACAAAAGCTCAAGGCAAGCTGAAAACATTCTCTAAACTCTTCTGAAGTAATTCACCCAGAAAATAGACTGAAACAAGTCTTTAAACACAGAAGGGTCATTGACACAATATGCAAGCCACATTTTAACTGAAAAACTTTTTTTTTTTTTTTACATCAAATAATCGGGAAAGTTATATAGCTTCAATAACATCACTAGAAAGAAAAGGAGATTACAAGCACATTGGTGCATACATTTTAACTATATCCTCACTGTCAGTAACACTATATATAAATACTCTGTTAAATATTAAAATTTAAAACGGTAAAGAGTTTTAACATTCTCTTCTACACATATATTTCCCAACAGACAAACCAGCTCCCAAACCAGACTCATTCTATTAAAGTTACTCAGTTACTGAATTGTTGAAACGGAAACAATGACAGGACAGAAAAGAAAGGAAAAGAAATAAAAAAAAAAAACTTACAACTGTTTGAGCATGGTATTTCCCTTTAGACGAATAATAGTTAAGTTAAAATAAGCTTATTACTATAACATGTTCTTCTTCTAATGGAAAAACTGCAATATTACAGTAACAGAGAGATTAATAATTGTAGACAGAAATTAATGTAATGAAAATAGAATAGTATTACCCTTAGGTGATTTCATTTAAAATATGTTTCAGAAACAGCCTACTTTAAAACAAATAAAATTTAAAAAATATTACTAACAGGTAATGATATTTGTCTCTGAGCTTTTTTTTTCTTTAACTGACGAATCACTCCTGTAGCCTGTCTTTTTAAAGATATACTCGGGCCCATGGCATCAGTGAAATTAAGTAAATTATTTTTATGGATGAAAAAAACTGCATCTTCTAAGGAATCAAATATTTTTCCCCTCTGGAAAGAATAATCTTAGTTTTGCAGGATAGATTACATGAGCTATTGTTGCATTTTTCAGTGATTTTTAATGAGGAATACAAGCTTTTCATTTCATAACCACCAGAGTAGAAGAGTCATTGTCAAATCTAATTAAAGAATCACCAAGTTTTATGGGTGTAGCTGACCAGGCTGTTTTCAAAACTAGATCCTTGTCTTGACTAGAAATAAAGTTGACTGTTATAGATCTTATATTTGAAAGTTTTTTGCTTGGTGTCCTTGCAGTCAAAGATCTATGAGCCCTCTTTATGCCAAATGGCAGAGCTTCATGAAGGTTTAATGTTCTGAGGATCCAAGTGTATAAGGTTACCATATTATCTCCTTCTAGTTCCTCAGGGGTTCCATAAATCCTGATGTTGTTCCTCCTCACCCTAGTCTCCAAGTCATCACATTTTTCAAAGAACTTGTTTTGTTGAAGTATATTTTTTGCCACTTTTTAACTTTTCAGAGTTTTGCACTGTCTTCATTTTTGCTTGATTGAATTATTTATATATCTGCTAGAATTGTTTTCTGATACTCTTAAGTACCTCCATTTTGATTTTCTCCTAATTTACTGCTTTCTGCACTTGTTTTTAGTCATTTTCTAATTTAATTGCATTTATTTAAACTGTATTTACTTTAATACTGCTACACACTCAAGTGTGATAGCTTGAACTGCATTTGAATTGTTTTACTGCTGTTTTAGCTGCTTTCTGTAAAAAAAAAAAAAAAAACAAAAAAAGTTCTAAGCTTCTTTCCCACCTTTCTTGTAACTAGTCTAGTCCAGATACAAATTAGCTGTATCCAGGACTGTTTGTAAGCTTCTGAGCCCCCCCCCCCACAAGCCTGTGTGTGTTAGAGGGAGTTTCTGGCCTAGAAATTGTAGTTTATTGACTGTTTGGTCAGTTTTTTCATCCCTTTCAACTTTCTGGTATAAAAGCCCATGTTTGCACTTGTTTCTTGCCTTTCCTGTAACTAGTCTAGTCAAGATACAGATACTGTTTGTAAGCTTCTGAACCCCCCAAACGTGTCTGTGTTGGAGGGAAGCGTTCTAGCTTATCAGTGGGAGTGGTAAACACTAGGTAGCCTATCTACCACGAGAGGAGTGGTTTCTGGCCCAGAAAGTGTAGTTTATTGGCAGGTTGGGCAGTTTTTCTATCCCTTTCAACTTTCTGGTTTAAAAGTCAATGTTTGCACTTGTTTCATGCCTTTCCTGTAACTAGTCTAGTCCAGATACAGATTTGCTGTATCCAGGACTGTTTGCAAGCTTCTGATCCCCTCAAGTATTTTTGTGTTGGAGGGAAGCCTTCTAGCTTATCAGTGGGAGTGGTATATAAAAACATACATACATACAAATGTTTCAAGCATGGGCATTAACCCCCTTCTAGCTTGCCAATATGCCAAAACACTTGTTTCCATAATAAATGTCCAAGCTGTTCTTAAAAATATCTAAACTAGTACTTGCTTTAATGTAATTTGGTAGTCTGTTCAAAGCATCAGCTACTTTGTCAGAGAACCAATTAGTACACTTCTCATTCCTACAGAATCTTCTACATAGGTTATCTAATGATTCTCTAGTACTTTTTGATAACCCCAAACATTCCCAGAGGAAGTTGTCCCTATGAGCAGAGTGGAGGAAAGGTGTTGACTACAACTGTTAGCTGAGATATATAAGTATCCTGTTTTTTTTTTTATTTATACAGATTATTGTTTCTAGCAATTTATATATAGCACTTTTTATTGCCTGCTGCACAGTTTTTGAGTGTATTTTTATTGCTATTAACTAATCTGCACAGGTAACTGATTTGTTTGCAGTTAAAAAAGCATTCTGTAGAGTCTCATTGCTCCTTTATCTGTTTAAAAACTTTCATTTTGTGGCTTTCTGTAGTGCTTACTCTCTGTAGGATAATAGCTTTAGTATGTCTTAGTAAGAATTGCTGGCTCTGGGCTTGTTGTTTATAAAGTGATTGTTCAAAGCACATGAACAGGCCATCTTGAATTAGCTGAAGCCTTCCTTTACATGAGCTAAATTGTGTTAACTGGCTCCTGGCTAGTGGGGGCTGGTTCTTTTGTGTTCTTGTAAAAAAAAAAAAAGTTGTCTTAAGGTTGTATCTTCTGGTATTTAAGGCCTAACTTTGAGAGGGTTTCTGTCTATACACACTGAGCAGAGTGGAGGAGAGGTGTTGACTACAACTGTTAGCTGAGATATATAAGTATCCTGTTTTTTCAATTATTTATACAGATTATTGTTTCTAGCAATTTATATATAGGTTCATAGGTTCATAGGTTCATACTAGGCTATCTGCCCTAGGGCATTTATAAGCCTAGCCAGAATGTGTTTGGCTTTCGCCACCCATTTTAAATTTATTTTGCTATGCCCTTTTTCGAGGTTAGTATACTGTGCCTCTGTCTAACAGTGACACAGAAGTGATACCCGGGGTAAACCTACGATCTCCCATCCACTCATCAAGATTCCTCTTGAAGAGAGTCAATGAGGGACTCTGCCTAACCTGGACTGGGATTTTATTCCAGAGTGAAGGGAGCCTCTGGGTTATGAATCTGTCCCTCCAGCATGTCCTATTTATTTCAGTGCTGAGGTTCAAGTCTCTCGAGCGTAGCTCGATGGGATTTGGATTTTCTGAGGTGCAGCATGTCCATTAATTCTGGGTTGGAGATGGCTTTATACGTCAGGCACAGATCGCCTCTGAACAGGCGGTATGCCACTGAGTAGAGCTGGAGTTTCTTTAACCGGGCAGCATATGGCATCTGTTTGAGCCCTTTGATCCTCTTGGTGAGGTACTTTTGGGGTCTTTCCAGTTGCTGCAGGTGTCTGGTAAGGTACATCCCAAAAGGGGCATTGTACTCAATTATGGGCCTGATGAGGGATGAGTAAAGAGGCATGATGACGTCCCCTTCATGATTAGGTGGGCTATATAAAATGTTTTTCTAACCACTTTGGCCACGTGGTTGTCAAATGAGAGATTGCTATCAACTTGGGTCCCCAGGTCCCTAATTACTTCTTCTGTACTTAATGGATTACCACCTATGTGGTAATTTGTGGGCACTTTGTTTTTGCCAAAGGGGATGACTATACACTTTTTGGCATTTAGCTTGAGGCCATGGCTCTGGCACCAGTTGTCTGTTTCTATGAGGCCCTTTTGGAGGATGCTTGTGTCGGCTGGAGAGTCGATTATGGCCCAGTTTGCAGTCATCTGCAACTTGGTCAGCCACAGTCCTTCCGTGTTGGCCTGTACCTCCGAAATATATACCGAACAAGAGAGGTCCCAGGACTGAGCCTTGTGGGACACCACTTGTAACTGGTTTGAGTCTGACATGGCTCCAGCAATTCTAACCATGTGGGTTCTGTCCTTGAGCCAGTTTGCAATCCATCTAGTGACATAGGGGTTTATATTTAAGCTGGTAAGCTTATCTATAATGCCAGTGGGTATTGTATCGAAGGCTTTTGCAGGTCCAGGTAGGCTGTGTGGACCACCTTCCCCTCGTCAATGGCCTTGGTGACTGTTTCAAAGAAATTAACCAGGTTTAAGAGGCAGGATCTGCCCTTAACAAAGCTGAACTGGGTAGGATCCAGTGTTTGTAGGTCCCCAATATCTTTATTTATGAGGTCCATGATGATCCTTTCCATAGCTTTGCAGACCAAGCTAGTCAGGCTTATGGGGTGATAGTTTCCAGGATCCGTTGAGGCACCACCTTTATGGAGAAGGACCACTGTTGCTGTACGCCACTCTTTGGGCACATATCCTGTAGTAAGGCTGAGATTGAACAGTAGTTTTATCTTTGGGTTTAGCTCTTCTTGGAGTTCATGTAGGACACAGCCCGGGACACCGTCTGGTCCCATTGATGCTGTGTTTTTTGCTTTGGAGAGGGCGGCTCTTACCTGAGCATCTGAGATGTCAGGGGGCAGCACTCTGCTGGGATAGATATTTGCCCTTTGGTGGGGAGGCGAGAAGTTTGCGCTGAACCTGTCAGCTAGGATGTTGGCAATGTCTGTGGGTTCTGTGTATTTTTTGTCATTTTGTACTAATTCTGAGCATATCTGGGAATTCCCACCCAGGTTCCTAACATAACTAAAGAAAGCCTTGTGATTATATATATATATAGCACTTTTTATTGCCTACTGCACAGTTTTTGAGTGTATTTTTATTCCTATTAACTAATCTGCATGGGTAACTGATTTGTTTGCAGTTAAAAAAAACATTCTGTAGAGTCTCATTGCTCCTTTATCTGTTTAAAAACTTTCATTTTGTGGCTTTCTGTAGTGCTTACTCTCTGTAGGATAATAGCTTTAGTATCGTTGTTCCCACCCTCCCTCCCTGTTGGTGTCTTGCTGTTATACTTGGTGGCTTTGCAGTTGCCCGCCCGTACTGTAAATCTGATCTGGGACACTCCTCCCAGTCTAGTGTCATTAGCTCATTCTACCTAATACAGAGAGAACATTTGATAAGGCCTTCTGTTTCTCCTTTTTCTGTTTCAAAAAAAAAATTGCCTGAATCTCCTTGGTTCTCACTGTGCTTCTCAAACATTTTGGAAATATAGAGTATATTTTAGAGCATTTATTAGAACTGTAATTGCCTTAAAATTGCTACAACTCAAGTGCTCTAGGTTGCACTGCATCTGAAGTGTTTGTGTGTTTTAGCTGCTTTTCTGTATATATAGACTCCTCTGTATATGTAGACTAGCTACTTATTCTGCTGTGTTACTACCTCTTAAATCGTTTTTCAGTTGTGCACTTGCCTTGCTTCATTTAAAAAGTCTTAGATTGCTAATTTTGTAGAGTTTTAATTGCATTTACTGTTTAGGACTACACACTCAAATGTGTTAGCCTTTTCTGTGTTTATTTACTGTATTATTACATTGTTTAGCCTGTTTCAACAAAGAAAAATACTATCTTGTTTGCTCGTTTCCCACCTTTTCTAGCCAGTCCATATCCCAGGCTTTGCTTGCCTCAGGACTTTATTTTCTGTGCTCAGAGCTATTCAGACCTTGCCTGTGGTAGAGGGAAGTCCTACTGCTTACCAGTGGGAGTGGTGAGCATTGTACTGCCTATCTAACGCTAGAGGAGTGGTTTCCAGCTCTGAAATTGTAATTTTATTAGGCTTTTTGGGCTGATTTCTATCCCTTTCAACTTTCTGGCTTAAAAATGTGTGTGTTTGCACATTTTTCACATCATGCAGCACTGCGAGGCTACAGTTAAACTTTTCCAGGTGCCAGGAAGTCTTCTCTTCAAATTTTCCCTTAGAACTAGCTGGTTTCAAAGTAGTAGCACTAAAATCTGAAGCCCTGTTACTAGCACTTGCTCTAGAACCTGCTGGAATGCACTAGGAAGCCTGAAACTGATAGAAGCACTCAGCTCTCCTTGTCAATAAGGAGAAATTAATTATAGGCACTACACAGCCTATAATTGCAAAGCACCTTGCAAAGGTAAGGGAAAACAGCTCTTAGACTTTACAAGAAAGCACTAGGAAGTCTGAAACTGATTCAAGCACTCAACTCTCCTTGTCAATAAGGAGAAATTAATCATAGGCACTAAACAGCCTATAATTGCAGAGTACCTTGCAAAGGTAAGAGAAAACAGCTCTTAAACTTTACAAAAAAGCACCTAAACAGGCATGTCCAAGGGTCAGCTTCCGGTGATTTCTCCTGTCCACCTGGTGAAACTGGGCATACTGGGGCAGTGCGGCAACTGCCTCATGTACACAAACAATCCTCTCCTCCTACCACCCAACACTACAACCTGCGAGAGATGCACTTACATAGCCAAACTGGAAGCTAAGCTCTCTCCAGCCAAGATTGTGCTAGACAGTCAAGAGGAGAAGGTTAACACCTGCATTACACCTCAAGCAACGCATAGCCCTTCAAAACCCACACCATCAACACCCACACATAGCAACACTAAACTCACATATGCGGAGGCCCTTAACATTAACCTGCCCAAGCAAAAAGGACCTTCGAAGCTGAAACGCAAACAAACAGCAGTCACAACCAAAGTGACACATCGCTTACAACAGCAGTGTGCCACCCAACAACAGCCCCTAAGGCAAGACAATGTACCCAACACTTTAATCATAGGTGACTCTATAGTCAGACACACTGATGTCCAACTCACCAGGCTGAACAAGGAGAAAATTACAGTCAGCTGCCTGTCAGGTGCCAGGATCCACCACATAATGCATGCACTCAAGTCACTCCCCAACAAGTACAAATACGACTCTGTCATTGTCCATGCTGGAGTGAATGACTTGAGACATATCTCCCTGGACTACATGAAAAGAGACATGGAAGAGCTCTTGGATCATGTGACCCAGGCAGGTATGACCCTAGCCCTGAGTAGCATCCTGCCTTCAGCCAGAATGATACCACAGTATAAGGATAAAATGATTGACTTCAACAATTGGCTAAGCTTCTGGTGTCATTCAAAGGGGATCCAGTATTTGTCTGCCTGGGAAGACATGACCGACAAACCACAATGCTTTGCCAGAGATGGTCTGCACCTGTCACCCCTGGGTTTCAGGTTACTGGCTAAAGCTCTTGCCACCCCTATAGTGCCTTTTTTAGGCAAGGTTCAAAGGATAAAACCACCACCGTAACAGATACAAGCATGCAAAATCTGAAGGTAATGCTACTCAAAGCTAGAAGTCTAAACCTCAAAATGCACTCTCTCGAGGCATACCTAAAAATGGAGAACATCGATATCTGTGCAGTAAGTGAGACCTGGTTCAAGGCTCCAGAGAGCACCCCTGCAATACCAGGCTACAATTCTTACCACACTTTTCGGCCACAAAACCAAGACCAAAACACTAAAGGTGGAGAAGTGTCCATATTCACCAAGGATATTCACAACTCCAGGCTAGTTGCCCAACACAATGCATCTGAAATTCTCCAGGTGCAACTAACACTAGGTAAGACTGCAATCCAAACTGTAGCTTGCTACAGATCCCCCACCATGCCCCAAGATTCTCACTACACCTTTCTTAGCATACTGGAAAATATTAAGATACAACCAAACACCCTAATACTGGGTGATTTCAACTACCCTGCTATTAATTGGGAAAACTACTTGGGTACCAACTCCTTTTCCCAACGGTTCGTGGAATTCATAAATTCCAATGCCCTGGATCAACTAATCCATCGTCCCACCAGGGGAGCCAATATCCTAGACCTGGTCATTACCAACATGGGAGATAGATGCTCCACACCAGTGGTCACCCCCTCATTGGTCAAGTCTGACTATAAGCAAATCACCTTTGACATCCACATCCCACCCCCCCACCCCCCAGTAAGGAAACCTCCTTAAAAAACTTCTCCAAAGCCAATTTCATGTTACTGAAGTCAGAAGTGACAAACTTCACAACACCCACGCAGACGGGATCTGGAAGTTCGACTTCAGAATCCTACACTAAGGCACTGTACGAGCACATCCACTTGTGCATGAATCGTGCCATCCCGAATAGAACCAAGATGCTGTTCTCCAAAAAAAGGAAGCCAATCTGGTGGTCCCCTGCTATAAACAAACTATACAACAGAAGGAAAAAACTGTTGCAGAAAAGAGGAAAATCCCAGGATGCAAAACACTCCCTCACCAGCCTCAGTAAGAAGCTGAGATCCCTCATAAAATCCTCAAAAGCTAGTTACAAAAATAAAATTGCCAAAGATTCCAAAGACAACCACAACGCATTCTATAGTCATGTCAAGAATCTAAATGGCAATGCTCAGATCTGCTCTGAGCTACAACAGAATGGCATTAAATATACTAATCCCAAGGATATTGCCAATATCCTGGCAGATCGATATAGTGCCAACTTCACCCCCCCCTCTCACACCCTAAAGGGCCCATCTCAATACCAAAAGATTGCCAAATTCTGATAATCACGGCCACACTGGTAGAAACCGCACTCTCCAAAGCTAAGAATACAGCATCCATGGGACCAGATGACATCCCAGGCTGTGTACTACATGAACTACAAAATGAACTGGCACCTCACCTAAGTGTCATGTTTAATCATAGCCTCACCTCAGGCTTCATGCCCACTGAGTGGCGCACAGCTACAGTTATCCCACTCCACAATTGAGGATCCACCTTGGATCCTGGGAACTACCGTCCCATCAGTCTGACAAGCCTGATCTGCAAGGGCATGGAACCCATTATCATGGAACTTATAAACAAAGACATTGGCAACCTTCAAACACTGGACCCCACCCAGTTTGGGTTTGTGAAGGGCCGATCTTGTCTCCTGAATCTGATTGACTTCTTCAAATCAGTCTCCAGAGCTGTGGATGAGGGTAAGGTGGTCCACACAGCCTATCTGGACCTCGCCAAGGCCTTCAACACCATCCCCCACTCTGGAATCATAGATAAACTTACTAAGCTGGGCATAAATCCCTACGTCACTCGATGAATTGCCAACTGGCTTACTGACAGACCCAGACTGTAAAAGTAGCTTACTCCAAATCCAGCTCCAGACAAGTGACAAGTGGAGTACCTCAGGGTTCAGTCCTGGGACTACTCTTGTTTGGCATCTACTTCTCTGAAGTACAGGCCAACACTAAGGGACTCTGGCCAACAAAGTGTGCAGATGACTGCAAACTGGGAGCCATTATTGAATCCCCAAATGATGTGGATATTCTACAAAAAGGCCTTACAGAAACAGATGCCTGGTGCCAGAGCCATGGGCTCAAGCTTAATGCCAAAAAATGTATAGTTATCCCCTTTGTTAAAAAACATGTACTCATGAATTATCACATAGGTGGCAGGACGCTAAACATCGAAAATGTGATGAGAGACTTAGGGACACAGGTGGACAGTGGTCTCATTTTCGATAACCACATCACCACAACAGTCAGGAAATCTTTCTATGTGGCACACCTCATCACTAAGGGCTTTTCATCCAGAAAAAAGGAGGTCATTATCCCACTGTACTTATCCCTCATTAGACCCATTATAGAGTATAATGCCCCGTTTGGTATGTACCTCACAAGACATCTGCAACAGCTGGAAAGGCCACAGAAATACCTCACTAAAAGAATCACAGGCCTAAAGGAGATGCCATATGCTGACCGTCTAAAACAACTCCAGCTATACTCTGTGGCATATCGTCTACTCAGAGGCGATCTCTGCTTAACATACAAGGCCATGTCAAACCCTGAGCTGTTGGACATGCTCCACTTAAAGAAATCCCAATCCCTCAGAGCCACATGCTCCAGGGATCTAAACCTTGTCATCACAATGAACAAAACATGCTGGTGGGATAGGTTCCTGACCCAGAGACTCCCCATACTCTGGAATAGACTGCCCATACATGTCAAGCAGAGCACCTCATTGGCCCTCTTCAAAAGGAACCTTGATGATTGGATGGGAGATAGGAAATTCACCCCGGGGATCATGTCAGTCTCCCTGCTAGACAGGGGCCCAGATAAGTAAATATTGTGGGAAGAAATATCCAGGGAATTGGGAATTGTTATGGCTAGGCTTGCATAGGCCCTAGGGCCGATAGCCCAGTACCAGTCTATTAACCTATGAACCTAAATGCCCTGTATACCTGAATAAGATCTCTTAAATATCTGTAAGAGACACTGTACAAGTTCAGATATTTTAGTCTTTCATAATAACTTAGATTTTCACATCCATGGATGCCCTTAGTATATTTCCGCTGTTCTCTTTCCAGTTTATTCATGCTTGTTTTCCTATAGGGTTTCCATATTGTTATTCCATACTCAAGTTTGGATCTAATGTAACTAACAAACAATGACTTCATTATGTTTGATTTCCTAGACTTTATGAATCTTTTTATATAACCTATAGTTCTATAACTATCATTATACAATGACCCCCCCATTAATATTCCAAAACGTGCGTGCTGATTGGTCAGCATGCATGTTGTAAATCAGACTTATACTAATGTAAAAAGGTCCGGTCGCCTGGACTTTTTCCATTAGTATAAGACTTTTTTTACAGCAACGGAGAACGCAAGATTTTTAGACTTGCTTTTTAGACACTGTCTCGCTATGTTAAAGGAGTTTAACATAGCGAGACAGCTTTAAAAAAAATAAGAGATCTTCCTTTCTCCATTGCTTTTTTTAAAGCTGTCTCACTATGTTAAACTCCTTTAACATAGTGATACACTTTGTAAAAAGCAACAGAGATCTTGCTTTCTCCGTTGCTTCACCCACAGCTCTGATGTACTGAGTAAGCATACGCATGCGCAGTACATCAGAACTGACACAGAATACCAGACAGCTGTGGAAGGGCAGCAAGGAGGCATTATACAATGCCATTATTTAAGAAAACGAAGTATTTTTTTTCTTAAATAATGTCATTGTATAATAGCAATAACCCACTTCTGGGTGTGGGTAATGCTGGATTTTCCCAAGGTTGTCTTTGTTTGGCCACTCGGGCTTCGCCCTCGTGACCAAACCACACCAACCGTGGGTAAATCCAGCATTACCCACACCCAGGTGTGGGTTATTGCTATATTAGCCAATTGATTGATATGATCAGAAAAACTCATATAGCTGAATCTACCCATATAACCAGGTCCTTAAATGTGGCTACAATTTCAATCACTGTGTGCTGTATTAAATATTCACCTTCAGTTTATGTCTCCCAAATCTCATATGCTTAGTTTTTGATGTATTTTTCAACATATTATTCTCCTGCGCCCAAATGGTCAATTTTGACCAATTATTTTGCAGACATACCTTATCTGTAATATTTATAATCAGTTTACCCAATTTAAGGTCGTCAGCATATAGACTGTAGAACACCTCAGATGAAAAAGTAAGGTCTGAAAGATACAATCTAAACAAGTAAGGACCTAGTACAGAGCCCTGTGGGACACCTTGACTGTAACCAAGGATTTCACCTGTCCAGTTAGTATGTGATACTTGCCATGTCCTATTTGTAAGCCATGCAGTTATCCATCTTATCAACAGTGCATCAATACCTAGTTGTACTAATTTATTGATCAGTGTTTTGTGCATGACTCTGTCAAATGCTGAAGTTAAATCTATATAAATCACATCATAGCACACTTTTTCATTCATAGCTGTTATTATATTGTTATAGAACATCATGTTACAGGTGGCAATAGATCTATTTTCAACATGTGCATGCTGGTATATGATTTCAAGTCCCAACCTATCCAGTTCTGACAATAACTTATCCAGTATTACCTTCTCCATTATTTTTCCACAACATGAAAGTAGACTTAAGGGTCTATATGATTCTGGGTTTGTCCTACTCCCCTTTCCCTTAAAGACAGGTTTAAAAAGTGCATGTCTCCAATCTTGAGGAATCTCCCCATATTTATATGACCTAGTGAATAATAGATGTAATGGCAGTGTAAGTTCTTGCTTAAGTGTTTTCAGGTCATTGTTAATTATTCCATCTCCTCCCTGTGCTTTGTTTGGATCCAGTTTGCACAGGTCTTTTTCAATATAATCTAATTTGATTCCAGTATCTGGGGTTACCTGTATGTCACTAGGACAACTTACCACCCCTTTTGTGGATCCAAACTGTTTGGCATAAGATTTTGTAAATATATCTATAATCTGTTATGCCTGAGAATACATTTTAGAATCTGCACACAGTTTATCAATTTGTGTATCTTTACTCCTTCCATATCTTATGTATCTATGAAAAGGTTTCCTATTATGCTCAATATCTTTATATAAATTTTCTTCATTTTTTTCTTGATCTTCTCTAACACTATGCTTAATCTGTTTGTCCAGCTTGTTTATTTCAGTTTTCAAAGTTGTAGTTCGACCTCTCTTCCATTTCTTATATTTTTTGTCTCTCATCTTAATCAGGTATCTTGTTCTTATGGAAATATACCCCCCTGATGTTACATGCCTAGATCCTGATGTTAAACATTTTTTTGACTTTTTGCACTCAAACAATTTCTCTTTCAAAACTTTCTACATTCCATCTGCAGTTTTTCCACTGAATACCTCACTCCAGTTAGTTTTATATAGTAACTGTTTTGCTTCCCAAAAATCTGTAACTAAACCTTTGTGCATTGGCTTCGATTTCAGTTTGGCAGAATTATCTAGCAACAAATTAAACTTTATGACCCCATGATCACTGCACATCAATGGTGGTAAAACTTGACTTGAAGTTACAGTAATTTCTTTGGGAACACAAACAATATCTAATATATTCCGGCCTCTGGTAGTTTTTTTTACAATCTGAAGCATTTGTTCTTCCTGAATATACTCTGTGAATAATTTCTTTACTACTGTTGTTGAATAGGATCTATATTGGAATATCGAATATTTAACAGATCGAATCACTAAAGGTCGACCCTTAGTGATCGAACTGTTAAAACATCGAATGTTCCAAAAAAAAATAAATAAATAAAACAAGAAAAATAAATAAATAAATGGTGTAGGCAGGGGGGCAAGCCTCCCTGCACCCCACACTATTTAAATATACCAACTCCGAGACCGCACTACATTGAAGTAAATGGAAATCTCCCCTTGTGGAGATTTCCGTTTACTTCTTCGATGTTCTGCAGTTTCGCTATTCTCATGTCGACAATGTCAGATTCGACATTGTCGGCTTTCGCGAATTCAATATAGACCCATTGAATCAATATTATTCCAGTCTGTTTCTGGTAAATTTAAGTCCCCAGCTAATATTATTCTTCCCACTTGTGTTTTATGTAAGAAATGTATGAATTCATGTAGGTCATCTGCACTTGACTTTGGTGGTCTGTACACTCCAACAATTCTTATATGTTCCAGGATTGTCTTTATTGTCACAGTTACACAGTCCATAGTATTGGTGTTATCATTGAACATGTAATAATCACAAGTCTCATAGCTATCTTTAATCCCCATCATTACACCTCCACCTGAATTTTTGTTAGCACTTGGTAGCCTATCTACAACACGAGGAGTTGTTTCTTGCCCAGAAATTGTTGTTTATTGGCCGTTTGGGTACTTTTTCCATCCCTTTCAACTTTCTGGTTTAAAAGCCCAAGTTTGCATGGGTTTACACTTGTTTACGCTCCGCCTAGTGGTGCCGAGCTGAGGTAAACTACTACTGGTGCCAGAAAGTCTGCTCTTCAGTTTTTCCCTTGAATCTTATTAGTTCTTTATTTCTTGCACTTCAAATAGCTTAACTGATTTTCACTTCAACAGCTTTTTGTAGAAATTAATGTAGCACACCTAAGTGCCTTCAGCACTAATTGTTCTTCACAGAATTAGCTCCAGTACTTAGTAGTTATGACCACCCCTTCTGGCATGATTAAAGGACAGTTTCCCTGTGCTTTCTCCTATTAACCTGGTGCACTTGGGCATTCTGAGGCGTGTACACAGACAACCCTCTACTCTTACCTCCCAACACTTAGACTTGTGAGAGGTGCACTTATATCACCAAAATGGAAGCTATGCACTCTCCAGCCAAGACCAGACTAGCTGTTCAAGAAGAGAAGGTCAACACCTGCACCACACCACATGGAACACATAGCCCTCCAGAACACCCACCATCACATCTCTCATTTAAAAACACAAACCACACACCCACCTTTGAGGAGGCTCTCAATAGAAATTTACCCAAACAGCAGAGACCTCCAAGAAAGAAATGCACTCGATCACCACAACACAGCACAAACCACAGGACACATAGCTCACCTCCACAGTGTGCCCCTTAACCTAAGCCCCTAAGGCTAAACACCTTGCCCAATACACTAATCATAGGTGACTCAATAATGAGGCACACAGATCTTCCACTCACTAAGTTGAATAAGAAGAAGTTAACAGTCAGCTGTCTATCAGATGTCAGAATCCGACACATAACACACACAATCAGATCACTCCTGAACAAGTACATTGTCCATGTGGGTGTGAATGACCTGAGATGCACCTCCCTGGACTACATGAAAAGAGGCATGGTGGAGCTCTCGTATTATGTGGCCCAGGCAGGTGTGACCCTATCCCTGAGCAATATCCCACCACCCAGAATGATACCACAGTACAAACAAAAAATGATTGACTTCAACAATTGGCTATGTTTTGGTGTCATTCTAAGGGGATCCAATATCTGTCTGCTTGGGACAACATGATTGACAGACCTCAATGCTTTGCCAGAGATGGCCTGCATCTATCACATCTGGGTTTCTGGGTATTGTCTAAGGCTCTTCCCACCCCTATAGTGCATTTTTTAGGTGGTGTTCCAAAGACCAAATTGCTACCATAATAGCTATAAATAAATGCAATCTGAGGGTCATGCTGCTCAGCTCTAGAAGTCTAAATCTCAGTATGCACTCACTCAAAGCACTACTCAAAATGGAGAACATCAACATTTGTTCTGTAATGGAGACCTGGTTTAAAGCAGCAGAAAGCACCCCTGCTCTACCAGGCTATAACTCATTCCACACCTTTCTGCCCCAAAACATGGGCCGTAGCTCCGAAGGTGGTGGTATCTCCATATTCATACAGGATATGCTCTCCTCCAGACTAGTAACCCAGCAAAATGCATCTGAGGTACTTCAGGTACAACTAACATTGGGTAAGATGGTGATCCAGGTCATAGCCAGATATAGGTCCCCAACCATGTCCCTAGACTCTAACTCTACATTCCTAAGCACCCTGGAATCTATCAAGGTCCAACCCAACACTCATACTAGAAGACTTCAACTACCCCTCCATCAACTGGGAGAACTACTCAAGCACCAATACACTTGCCCAACGCTTCCTGGAATTCATTGATTCCAATACCCTGGACAAGCTCATTCTGACCCCCACTAGAGGAAGCAACATCCTTGACCTGGTTTATTACTAATATGGGTGACCATTGCTCTACATCACTAGTCAATCCCTCCCTGGTCAGATCTGACCATAAACTAATCACCATGGAAATCCACATCTCACCCACACCCCCTGCAAAGATATCCACCATGTAATACTTCTCCAAAGTTGACTTTGGGCTCCTAAAAACAGAGGTGGCTAACTTCACGGCACCCATGCCAATGGAAAATAGCTGCATGACTGCTGAATCATACACCAATGCATTGTACAAACGTACATAAATGCAGGGAATGAGTCATATCCAACAGAACCAAGATGCTCTCCTCCAAAAAAAGGAAGCTGGTCTGGTGGTCCCCTGCCATTAATAAACTCTACAACAGAAGGAAGAAACTGTTGCAGAAAAAGGTGAAGTCACAAGACTGCAAAAACTCCCTTATTAGCCTCAACAAAAAGTTGAGATCCCTCATCAAATCCTCTAAAGTCAGCTATGAAGGCAGAATTGCAGCAGACACTAAAAACAATCACAAAGCCTTCTATAGTTATATCAAGAACCTCCCCTGCAATACCCAGATTTGCTCTGAGTTACTGCACAATGGTTCCTCCTATACTGAGCCAATAGATATTGCCAACATACTGGCTGATAGATTCAGTGCCAACTTTACCCCTCTCTCCCCCCAATGTACCAATACAATACCGCACGAATGCCAGGCCACCAGCATTACTGCAGCACAGGTTAAAGCTCTGCATTTTCCAAGGCCAAGAATATGGCTTCCATGGGAACTGATAATATCCCTGGCTATGTTCTACATGAACTACAAAGCAAACTGGCACCACATCTGTGTGCCCTGTTCAGTCACAGCCTCATCTCAGGCTTTGTCCTTACCGAATGGCGCACTGCTACAGCTATCCCTCTCCATAAAGGGGGAGCTACTATAGGCCCTGGGAATTATTGCCCCATTAGCCTGATGAGTCTGATATGTAAGGCTATGGAGCACATCATCATTGACCTGATTAACAAAGATATAGGAAATCTCCAAAGTCTAGACCCTACACAATTTGGCTTTGTGAAATGGAGATCATGCCTGCTCAACCTGGTTGACTTCTTTGATTCAGTCACCAGAGCTGTGAATGAAGGTAAAGCAGTGCATACAGCCTACCACAATCTGGCCAAGGCCTTTGATACCATTCCTCACTCAGAAATGATTGATAAACTCACCAAACTAGCCATCAACCCCTATATCACTAGGTGAGCTGCGAATTGACCCATAGATAGAACACACAGTGTGAAAGTAGTAGGCGCCAAGTCAGACTGCTGACCAGTCATGAGTGGAGTCCCACAGGGATCAGTCCTGGATCCTCTCCTGTTCGGCATTTACTTCTCAAAGGGAATCTGGCTGACCAAGTTTGCAGACGATTGCAAGCTGGGAGCCATTATTAACTCCTCAAGTGATGCAGACATCCTACAGAAAGGTCTCACTGAGACCAATGACTGGTGTAAAAACCATGGCCTTAAGCTTAATGCCAAAAAAAATGTGTCGTCATCCCCTTTGGTAAAAACTCATTTCCCACTAATTACCACATCAATGGGAACCCACTGAACACTAAAGGCATTATAAGAGATCTGGGGACACAGGTTGACAGCAACCTCTCCTTTGACCACCACATTGTCACTGTGGTCAGGAAGTCCTTATATGTGGTACATCTCATTACCAAGGGTTTTGCATCCAGGAAGAAAGTGGTCTTCGTCTCTCTCTCTCTACTCTTCCCTCATTAGACCAGTCATTGAGTATAATGCCCCATTTGGCATGTACCTCACTAGACACCTGCAACAGCTAGAGAAGCCACAGAAGTACCTCACAAAAAGGATCCTAGGCATTAGACACATGTCCTACATGTGTACAAGACTTCATCAGATCTGATGAAGTCTTGTACACAAGACAAAAGCATTTATTCTGTCTGTTATTAAAGAAGTTTGCTACCAACTGTGGGATTGGACCTTTGCTTTTTCATTGTGGCTGAGATTTCTACAAGTATATTCATTGTTTTTACATGTCCTATATGGACAGACTCAAAAGACTCCAGCTTTCCTCTGTCTCATATCACCTACTTAAAGGTGATCTCTTTGCTTGACTTACAAAGCCATGTCTGACTCAGCTCTGTTAGAAATGCTACATCTAAAGGAATTCCATTCCCTCTGCACCACATGCTCCAGAGACCAGAACCTCATTACCACAATCAACAGAACATGCTGGAGGTACAGGTCCCTCATCCAGAGAATGCCCATGCTCTGGAAGAGATTTCCCATACATGTCAAGCAGAGCACCTCACTGTCCCTCTTCAAGAGAAATCTTGATGAGTGGATGGGTAATAAAAAGTTCACCCCGGGATCACCCCAGTGGCTCTACTTGATAGAGGCACTGTGAACTACCGTCGGTAGCACAATACAAGGGCACTTCTATGGGCTAGGCTTGTAAAGGCTCCACGGCCATTAGCCTTGTACACATCTATGAAACTATGAACCTATGAAGAATAAAATTAGAGTTACATTCTCTTTCTGTAAGTCTGCTATCTGTTTCAATGACAGAATCCTCCACAACAGATATATGTCATTTGTATTGTTTCACTACTTCTTTGTTTAATTCAGTCTGCTTTGTACAATCTTCTTTTATTTTACCAACTTTGGAATCCAATTTATCTAGTTTTAAGGATAGGTGTTATACTAGAAAGAACAGACTAACTCTTTCTTCACTGAATTTTCTTGGAAATTACTTTGGAGTGGTTCATCTCCCTTTGGCAAATCTTTATCTTGATGTTTGACAGGAAAATATTTGAAATGTTAATTAATTTGCCACCAAAAGTCCCCATGAAGTTTCCAACATGATATTCCAGCTTATTTGAATGATTTTTGAAATGACAATGACAATTGAATCCTGTCAAAAATGTATAAAAAATAGATCTAAATTCCTGTGCTGCCAACTGCTTGCTATTTCAAAGATTTATAGGTATTTTTGGATTTAAAGGCTATGTTATGTCCATATTCAGTTTTGAGCTTTGTAATAGCTCCTTAAGCTCTTTTGTCAATTTGCTTAAGTATGTTCTTAAGGTAGGTGTAATGAGAATTCTTGTAAGCATTAAGCAGTTTCTTTCTCTTGTTATATAATTTATTTATATGGGTATTCCACTTTTAAAGGAAACGTTTAAAGGGAATGGTCATTAAATTAAGTTCTGATTTAACAAGACGTGATGATACATATGATGATGTGCAAGAGGTGACCATATTTGTGAGGACTAGATCAAGGATATTGAGGACCCTAGTAGAATGGTTAACTATTTGTGAAACAGCACTAGCATTTACAATGCTGGCCTTTGACAGTGTAGGTCAGCCAGCTTACTGATGGACACTGGAAGCCACCCCAGTAGAAAGTTCTTGGCTTCAATGAGAATTTCAGCTACTGTGTTAAGATAACTATGATAGATCATATCATAGTAGTATGAGTTACAGTTCATCAGTTTTCCTAAAATGATAAACACAGCTTGAAGCCACAGTAAAAAGAAAAAAAAATGTAAGAGTCAAGAACCTGCCCCCCACCCCTTACTTATACTTCATGATCACATAAGAGCTGGGAAAATGGAATAAAACCACTGCAGTGCACTAACAGCTTGAACAATTAAAGCACATGAAGTTTCAATGAACCTCAATCAAAGAAACCCAACAAAATGTGACTTCATGTTAACTATTCTCCTTGGACTATAGGGAACCATAAAAATGTTAGGGTTATACCATAACTTTTTTCCTACAAATTCATAATCCTACAACTTTCCTAAGAGATTACACTTGATCTCAAGATGAATGGTAATGTCAATTCTGCTGTTTTTTTTTTGGAGACAGTGTCTGTTTATGTTTACATGAAGTATTGAAATAAATTGCAAGATGGTTGACATAATACCAAAAATGGATCTACTACAGGCGCTTGTGTGTTAGTCGCTTATGAAACACTTGCTGACTGCCACTTGCTCAAAAAAGCAAGAGCACAAACTCCCAGTAGCCTGATATATCATTTCTAAGTAGTCTTCCTAACTTCTGACCCTATAAAACTATATAGCCCACCCAACACCTAAACCCTAACACTAAAACTCCCACCCAGCTCCAAGTACATTTCTCCTAAATAGTCCATCTATACTTTAACCCAAGACATAAATGCCCAACACATTTTCCCAAACATATTTTCAGTCTGAGGGTAACCAAAAGCACAATGCCGAACATGTACAAAATCAGTTTTAATCCTTCTCCCTAAACAGCCCAGTTCCTCCAAAATGTCATGCTTCTATCATTCTTCTATTCCATCTCTATCCTTACGATCCTGGGAAAAGTCATTTACAAGCTCATTTGCTCCCACCTCACTCAATATACATCAGTAAGTACATACTTCTGTCATGCAAGCAACATGGTTTCTAGGCAGGCCATAAGACAGTAACAAGAGTATAGATCCTGGCAGACAACATCTTGCTAACAATGAACAGAGGACAGCTCATATGAGCAATTTTTATAGATCTTAACAAACATTCAGTCTTGTAGACCACACGCTCTACTGCTCATCTGCTAGACATAGGAATCAGTCAAGAAACCATTCTGGGGTTTCGTAACTTTCTGTCCAGTTTGACACTTCTCTGTGGAAACCCACTCTTCCTTCTCTCCCTCCTGTATATTCAAAAAAGGTGTCCTCCAAGGCTCAATCCTGGCTCTCCTCCTATTATCTAGCTATAATCTAGGTCAATAAACTCCCCCATTGACCTTCCTCTTCTGCCATTACTACTTTATGCTTAATACATGGCCCTGTGGCACTTTACTACATTATGCTGATTGCATGGCCCTTTAGAAGTCTAATCAGTCACTAACAGTCCTAAAAATAAACTGCAAGGAAACTTCCTCTCCATCAAGTGGATCAATAAAAAAAATCTATTACTTAACAACAACAAAACAAAGACCATGCTCTTTAAAACCACCAACAAGCTCATGAAAATAACTTCCCTTCTACACATTTTTGACCATCAAGGCACACTGTTAGAAAATGTCATATATTTTAAATACCTAGGCATCTGGTTAGATACTTCTCTAAAATGTTCTCCCCATCTAGACAACACTAGCAAAAAGATTATTCTGGGCCAATAAAATCTCTCCATTCCTCTCTAAAAATACTAGAACAAAAACAGGCAAAGGCATCCTTGTAGTCAACTGAAATATAGCATTCTATTAATAGCTTCAGCATCAAAAAGAAACACTGACTAAATACAAACTACAGAAAATAGAATATTCAGGCTTATTTCCATTTCCTCCAGACAGAAACACCATGTAAGACCATGGGAAAAGTAGTGTGGCCACCTGTCCAACAAATATGTGAACTTATTTTTGTCTCTCTATTACTCAAAATTCTTAACAGCCAAGCTAGTTTTCACCTGGCAGCCAAACTAAAAAGACCTCATCCACATAAAACTCAGAAACCAGAGCAAATCTATTCCATACCTACAGGCTCCCAACATTATGCTTTGTTGCACAGACCTCAGTTTCTTATAGGGTCATAGGTTCATAAGAGATTACTAGGCTAATGGCTCTAGGAGCTTTACAAGCCTATCCGTGTAAAAAAAACATGTGTACTATAATTGACCATAGTTAGATGGTCATTGTTAGCAAAGCAATTCTATAATCAGATCAACTACTCCTGTCCATGAGGGATATATAGTAGGTGCCACCCCCAGGGTGAATTTAAAGTCACCTATCCAATTGGCAAGGCTGCACTCAAATCAGGTCATTGAGGACCTCTGCTTCATGTGAAGTGTGAGCTTATTCCAGAGGAGTGGTAATCTGTGGGAGATATATTTGTCTCTCCAACATGTTTTGTTAATGTCACAAGCTAGGTTGAGATCCCTGGAGTGAGTGACTCTTGTCCCATTTGATTTGCAGATATGCAGCATTCCCAAGTGCCTCTCAGCTACCTATATGATACAGAGTACAGTGACAGGGCTTTCAGTCTTTTCACTTAGTTATGTTTAGGAGGCCTTGGATTCACTTGGTTAGAAACCTCTGTGATCTCTCCAGTTGCTGCAGGTGTCTAGTGAGATACAGACAGAAGGAAGCATTGTACTTCATTAGTGGTCTGATAAGGGTCAAGTACAGCAAAATTACAACATCCTTAGTCTTGGATGCAATGCCCTTATTTATGAGATGTGCAATGTAGAAGGCTTTCTTTACCACTATGGACACATGGTGATCGAAGTTTAGATTGCTATCAACCTGTATTCTCAAGTCTCGCACCACTGGTTTTGAGCTTAGAGACATGCTATCTATATCATAATTAGCAGGATCTACTTCTTTGCCAAAGGGGATAATTAGATATTTTGTTGGATTTAGTTTTAGCCCATGACTTTGACACCAATCATTTGTCTGCATCAGTCCCTTCTGTAATATGGCTACATCACTGGGGGAGTCAATGATTACACCCAGTTTGCAGTCATCTGCAAACTTGGTAAGCCACAGGCCATCTACTTTCACCTGGGCCTCAGAGAAATATATTTCAAACAGTAGAGGACCCAGCACTTACACCTTTGGTTCTTTCACGCTCATTTTGAGGTCTGATCATGTGAAAGGTATTGTAGCCTTGTATGGCAAGGGTGCTCTCTGTGACCTTGAACCAAGCTTCAGTGACTCCACAAACATCAGCATCTTCCAAGGTGAGGAGTGCTTCCAGGGAGTGCAGTTTACTGTTTAGACTCTTAACATTAAGCAGCATGACCTTGAGTTTGTCTTTAGTGGATTTCTTTTTGTTGGAAGTTTTGTTGTTCTGACATTCCCTAAAAAAGGCACTATGAGGCAGGAAAGTGCCTTTGCCAGTATCTGAAAACCTTGAGGAAACAGCTGAAGGCCATCTCTGGCAAAGCAGTGTGGTCTGTCTACCATGTCTTCCCAGGCTGTCAGATACTTGATCCTCCTGGAGTGACACCAGAAGCTAAGCCAATTATTGAAATCAATCATTTTTGTCTGTATTGTGGAATCATCCCGTGTGAAGGCAGAATGCTGCTTTGGGCTAGAGACATACTTGTATGAGACACATACTTTGAGAATTCAGTCATGTTTCTCTTCATATAGTCCAGAAAGGTACATCTCAAGTCATTCACTCCATCATGTACTATGACAGTCATAATGGTAATTGTTGCTGACAGACCTGAGTGTGTGTGTGATTTCATGGATCCTGGCACCTGACAGGCAGCAGTGCATGGCCTTCTTCTTGTCCAAACTGGTGAGAAGGACAACTGTGTGTCTCACTACTGAGTCATCTATAACCAGGACATTAGATTTTGAGGTGTTTTGCCTTATGGGCTTAATTGTTGAGACACACTATGTGTGTTTTTATGTGTGGTGGTAGATTCTGTTTGTGTACCATTATGTATAGGCTGCTTGTGCTTGAGAGGTCTCTATTTTTTGGTAGGCTCTTAGTGAGTACCTCCACATATATGGGTTTATGTGTCTTGACCTTATCTTGTATGAGTGGAGACATGTGTGCACTGACAACCTGTTTGATGCCTTGTTTATTGTTACATGAGAGGACTGATTCTAATTTCATGTTTTAGTTGCATCTCGCTGTATCTTTTTGTTTTAGGAGCAAGTGGTTGTCAGTATACATGAGGCAATTGCTACATTGACTCAAGATGCCCATATCAATCAGGCTGGCTGGAGAAATGTTGGCAAACTGACTGTTCATGGTAGCAGGTAATTCTTAAGTACTAATTTGTAAGAGGGCAAATTAGATCAGCTATTGTTCTGGGATCAACAAGGGGACTTATTCTATAGAAGATCAGAGATGAAAAGTGGGGTGATGCTGCTCAGTGTTCAGCTGAGATGCCTGCACTGCAGAAGTATGCAGCTGTATTGCCTGCAGAGCAGCAGGGAACCTGGGAAGGTTTCACTGACTGGTGCATAGGAAAAAAATATTTTTTAGGCAGTTGCATCTATACCAGGTACCACTAACCCCTATTTACATGGTGTGAAGCTTATATACAGGCAAAATTAAACAGTTTTGAACTAGTCTGCCAATAGCAAATCATACAATGATCCTTCCTCCAGTAATACCCAGCTCGGACAAGTTTATATCCACAATCTTCTGCCACAAGGGTGCAGAGGAGCCCTTCTTAATTTGATGGCTAGATCTGAGTTCAAGTATATGAAGAAAAGCCTAAATTCAGCAAGTCTGGAGCTAATCTATACTAACTAAGCAATATTTCAGTGCAGAACAAGTTCAGATAAGCAGGCACAAACAGTAAAAAACAGTCAAAAAATCAGAAATTAATGCAGTAAAACAGTAAAATACAGATGAAAAGTGCAGATCAAACTCAAACTAAGCTTAATTTCTTGTTCTTAGCTTTGGATGGATTGGATTCAAATAGAAACTCTCTGGACCTCTGCCAAAGGATGTCCAGATTATGGGAATCCTCCCATCTTAAAGTATCAACCTCTTACTCACATTTCTGTCCTCAGCTTACCTTAAACTAGCAGCCATATTGTAACGCTACATTTCCAAAAACATTACCTGGCCGTATCATCTCTCTGCCTTAATTCTTACCTTTAAAGCATCAAAGAGTTTGCTCAAAGTCACCACAGAAATGACAAATAGACTTTAATAAAATGCACAACACAAGCTTAAAACAAGCTTTCACCAAATAGCTTCATCAGGTCAACACCATTTAAAGCAATAGATGTAAGAACCATGTGACCAAAATTGAAAACCTGTATAAGTTAAAATTAAATTCAAACACTTGTGAATAAGTCATTAATTTGAAAAATAAATAAATAAAATAAAATAATAATTCCTCATCTTCCTTCACTACTTAAATGTTAACTCATAGCCATGTATAACTTCTGAGAATTTAATATAATTGCAAATAGCTGTATATATCTGTACTCTATTAATAATTATATATGCTTATGTTTTCTTTTCTCTCATCTTTTGCCTCTAACTTCTTATATCTCTTTAAACTTATAATTGTACAGATCTACTGTGTATTACTACCTTGCCTAGTTTCAGACTGAAACTGGTCAGTTTTGATAAATGCTTTACCCCAGTTAAAAAATGTAACTAAAATAAAATAAAATAAAATAAAATTGCGAGTCTTGGCTCCCTTATCCATAACCTCAACTCCCCTTACCTAACCCTAAAGTCCCCAGTTGCTCGTGAAACCAAAAACTCCAACCTCCCCAAATCTAAACTTAAACCTAAATTCTCTGATTACTCCCAAACCCTAAAATAGCCTTTCTGCTCCCTAAACATAAAAACTCCCTTTCCTTTCTTTAAACATAAAAATCCCTTTAGCTCCCTAACCCTAAAATCCCCTTCCTGCTCCCTGTGCTTAAAATGATGTTTCCCTCTCCCTTCCTCCAATTACTTACCCAGCTAGAAGGCGCTTGAGTCCCTGGCGTTGAGAGAGTGCCTGTAATGTTCCAACCAAAAACTTCTTCTGAATTTTATATATCATCCAGAAATTTGTAGATGTGTGTATTCATCTTTGTTTATCACACTGTTCAATTGTCAAAATATGCAATAAAAATAGCTCTACTGTATCACATTGTACTGAAGATATGGAAAATGTTTAGTGCAAGTACTGCAAATATGACTGATCCACAGGTAGATATATATTAATATAAGTGCCAGTCTGAAAATGTATACCTTTTAAACTCATATTGGTCTCATTGGATTAACTTATACTACATCTTGTTCATATTTGTACGAGTGTGATCTTTGGAGCATGCAACATTAAAGAGCATTGTTTAGGAATAGAACTGGCTAGCAAGTTTCACAGCTTGTATCTAAATATGATGTATATTTGCATTATCCTACCCACTATACCGACAAAGAAAGAAACATAAATCACTTATAATAAATAAAGAAATTAATAATGCTAAAATAGTGCTTGTATTAAAATTACATAAATAAGAGTAAAAAATAAATATACACAAAATAAATACATAAACAGGGAAATGAAGTAGGAAGGATCATTTGGTAGGCAAGTGTGTTTATGTGAAATCAGGGTTTTAGCAGTACTTGAGAAAGTTCATTTTAGATATAAACACTTTTTCAGCTTTCTTTTGTAATTTGACTGTGAAATGAACTCAAATGGTATATTCTCTGCCATTTCTTGAGTTTCTAGAGGTTAGACATTGCAAATGTTTGTCCCAAGGTAGAAAACGTTATTTGCAATCACTTTAAAACTCACCTTATTGAAACTGGCACCAAACAACTTGGCCATAAAAGATTGGCAAACATCCTGGCTTTTTGTCATGGGAAAGAAATAAATATATATGTCACTGAGAGTGGTGAAGTGTGGTTCTTCAAAGGAAATGCATAAGAAAAATGAAGGTGCACAGACACCCTTATTACTATAAAGACCCTTTCTGGTCTACATGGGTATGAATATGTCATCTAGAAGGGGTTCCACTCCAACATATACATGGTGGTGTGGAATGTAGATGGCATGATATACAATGTGTTTCTGTGCTGTTTGACCAGTTCCCATGATTCCTACATATGGGACATGTCCACTCTGTACCATTGATTTGTGAAGGATGTTTGCCCAGAGACATCTGATTGTCAGTGCTGGTTATGCCCATACCCTAAAGCCATGACTTATGATATCAATATAGAACTCACAGAGTAGGGCAGAGAGGACATTCAACTTTACATGTTTGCAGACCTGGCTACTTACATGTTGCACTTAGTTTTCTTGTGTCTGCCTATAATGAATCTTGTCCCTGGAAATTGTAATTACTTTATTTATTTATTTGCATTTGTTGGCTGAGAAAGGCTGAGGCCTAGGGAGAAATACTCCAAATGCATGTCTTTGCAATGTGGGAGGAAAGTGAAGTACCCAGAGGAAACCCACACGAATACAGGGAGGACATGAAGACTGTGCACAGAAGGCACCCAAGCCAAGAATCAAACCAGCGAACCTCTTGGTGTGAGGTGACAAGGTTAACCTTTGCACCACTGCACTGCCCATTACAAATGTCATTACATTTAAACTTTAATTTTTATTAAAGTATATCTGAATCTAACTCTTCATTTGGTCGTTTGGCTCATTTTACATGCTGTTTCTTGGTCAGGTGCTGATTTTGCTCACTATTCTGGGGCTGTTAGTGGAGCTATCACCAGAAGTGCTGTTTAAACATTTTATCTATATGGAGCTCTCTGTGTGTCATTGCCTGGGATACAGATTTTACTTTTATTAAGTGCCTTAAAGTTATTATAAGCTGAAGTTATCTAATATATGTAGGGGCATAACCAGGAAAAATGTTACCTATAAAGAGCTCCTGACCATACAGTCTGGTGGACTATTTATTTCTGTTTATTTGCTTTATTTATTTTATTTGCTATCTTTGACCACTTTATTTTGTCACTTATAAAATGTGTAATAAAATTATCTATCCTTTCCCAGGATTTTACAACTTCTGCTGTTCACATTGACTGATGCTGCTGCATATGTGCTAGGAATTTATCTGAGTGACTTATACAGGCTTGTTTGTCTTTGAACACAATTAGTTTGGTTGCTTTCTATGCAGCACTACTTTCTGTTGTCACTGCATTTATTTTTCAGGTGATCCTACATTTAGCAAATATTAACCAAGATAGATTTATGTACCTCAGTATATACTGCACATATCATTTTAGTACAGCTTGATTATGGATATTGAATCCCATTCCCTATGGATACTGAGATATATGCCGTCTTCACTATTCTCACTACAGCAACATTTCAGCAGCCAGTAGGAGAAATGGTGGGCGTGTCAAAGGCAACCTCCGGACAAATCATACACTAACTCTATGATATGATGCTGCATCATGTGGGGCAGCACATGGGATTCCTACACACTGCAGAGGAGAGAAACAGCACACTGCTGCTGTTCTATAAAGCAGGCGGTTTCCCTGAGCTGCTTTGGCCATTGACTTCACCATCATTGTGATAAAGGCCTACATGGGTACCAGTATCTCATCTATAAGGGGTTCCACTCCAACAGCTGCATGGTGGTGTCCAATGTATATGGCATTATATACAATGTGCCTCTGTGCTATTTGGGCATTTCCCATGATTCTCACATCTGGCACATGTTCAGCCTATGCCATTGATTTGTGCAGGATATTTTTCCATGGGGATATCTTATTGGCAGTGCTGGATATGCCATGAAGCCATGGCTAATGATACCAATATGGATCCCACACAGCATGGCAGAAAGGGCACGACTTCATACTTTTGTAGACCTGCAATATCATTGAATGTGAACCTTCACTCTCAAATGCTCACATCTCATGTCTAGATTCTTTAGGTGACACTTTGCAGTATGCTACAGCAATCTGCAGTAAGATATCTGCTGTCTGTGTAATGCTTCACATCATGTTGGTATGCAGACATCTACAGCAGGGTAGAGTGGGTGGAGGACCAGAAGGACAACAGTCAACAGCAAAGTAGGGTCTGGGAGTAGTCAGTGGGATGAGGAATCCCATATAAGTCTGAGGTGAGTGCAGTACACTGCAGCATTGGAAAAAAGGAGACATCCAGTCTACTACTATGGACCATAATAGAGACAACACAGACTAAAATTGATACATGAAATACTACAACCATGAAATGACTGGTCACACTTTGCATCAGACATTAACCCATGTAATACAGAATTTGGTGCAGGACACAATCAACATTTGCACAGGTGGATTGGGATGCAGTTGCAGGGAGCAGCAATGGATTCACAGGTGGAAGTGTGAATGCACTACAAATAAAAAAGGGAATATGTCACCTGGACATGTGGCTGGCTTGATCATAGTGTACTGTGCAGATGCGGATGTCACTTTGAGAAGAGTGTAGGTAGCCAGTTGTTGATTGTATTTATACAGTACTGGTGCCAGGAGACACAACTCCAGCTGATTGTGTAGCACTGGTGATGGCATGGATGTGACAAGAGCTGTTGGACATGAGGATATCCTATCTGAGGCATGACACCATCACCAAAACACCCATTGTCAGGGATGCTGTGCAACTGTATGTGTATGACTGCCATGAAGCCTACGTCTGTGAAGATTTCCTCATCATGCAGCACCAGGCACAGCAAGAGTAGATGGCAATGAGGTTTCACTATGAGATAATTTTGCATTTGTTCTACAGGTTGTATCCACAGTGGCTACATAGGAGCCGCAACCATGGTCATGGTTATAGCCATGGTGCATTGATGTAGAAGACTCTTGGAGGCAGCACTCTATGACCAAGTGTCTGTTCAGTGATACAAGCCAGTCATCCAGCTATCGTATGACCTCATGCATGTCATTATGCATGCCAAGCAATGCACAAATCATATTTGCCATGACATTGGTGGCATTATGCATACCACACAATACACTTATCATATCACTCATGACATTGGTGGCATTATGTGTACCACATTATACACAAATCATATCAGTCATGACACTAGTGGTATTATGTGTACCACACAATGCACAAATCATATTTGCCAAGAAATTGGTGGCATTATGTGTGCCACACAATACACAAATCATTTCTGACAAGACATTGGTAGCATTATGTGTACCACATAATACACAAATCATATTTGGCATGACATCGATGGCACTGTGCATACCACACAATACACAAATCATATCTGCCATGGCATTAGTGGTATTATGTGTACCACACAATACACAGATCATATCAGTCATGACACTGGTGGCATTGTGTGCACTACACAATAAACAAATCATATCTGCCATGACATTGGTGGCATTATGTGTACAACACAATACAGAGATCATATCTACCATGACAATGGTGGCATTATGCACCACACAATACACAAATCATCGCTGTCACAGCACAGGTAGTATCTGTGTGCCTGGATCACTGCCTTGCACAGCCATTGATCACCACCCATTGTGACAGTGAGCTGGTGGCCATAGTTTCCATGGCCACCAGAACACTGCTTCCTACTGCTGTCAATATGCTCTGTGAAGCATGAATAGGTGACAATGGTGAAGGGATGTCCTGTCAAGCAATACCTAGTACAGAGGAAGTCGTACATAGTTGTTTTGATGGATAAGGGCAGTAGTGTGCCCCCTCAGAAATCTTTGCCAACAGTGGCAGTGCATTGTGAGACTGTGCCATTGTTATGCTGCCATCAACATAAGACTAAAATGCTGCACTGACATCAGGCACAATTTATTACAGTCAGGAAGATGCCATGACTGTAGCACATCTGAAAGCAGACAGATAAACACCTGTGCGTACGGCTCCTGATACATGTGCACCCCACATCCCAATGCTCTGACAATGTTGAAAGCAGCAAATTACGCAAAGACTGTAGACAAGCATATCTTTTGTTATGTTCTTCAATGTTTTCATCCCATATGTCCCTGTAGGAGATATGCAATGTTGTTTAACTTCCAGAATCTCAAGACAGTCCTATGCCTCATGAGTGTGGTAGTAATGTAAGGTAATACCAACATAATGCATCCTCAAGAGACATGTGACATCACAACCAGTTCAAAATACCCATCCAACCTTTATCAGACATCAGTGTTCTCTTGCTATACCCAGAAAGAGACACCAGGAAATACTCAGCATTGGTAAGGGAGGCCTGTGATGGTGGATCCCCACATCTGGCCATCCTCTCCCATGCAATAGTCTCGGTCTTAAAGATGTCATGCAATATCATATTGGCGACCTTGAGATGGTCATCTAAAAACAAACTGCTTTGGCCACCAACAGCATTGATATCTGCCATAATGTCCTACCAGACATCCACCTGGAAGGCTCCTGTATTGTCAATGCTGGATATCAGTTCTTCATATTAATGTAGACCCTGCAACAATACATTAGACTCTGCCAAAGAGAACCTTTCAAGGAGCTTCTATTCCTTTGATACTAGCATTGCTCCTGTACATGGGAAACATACAGCTGTTGTCAGTGCCTGGACATAAATATGTGTGCCATCACCTGTACACATATTTATGATCCAGCTGTGAATATGTGTACCATCACCTGTATGCATAGTTGTGACCTGGGAGTGAATATGTGTATCATCGCCTGTATGCATATTTATGCCAGGCACTGAATATGTGTACCATCATCAATATCAACCCCACATTTATCTGACAAGAGTGATTGCCTAAATGCCATTCCTTGATAACACAGGCTCTGTCCCATGAGTAGTCCTGAAGGAACATAGTAGGAACAGACTCAGGTGTGATGTGCACCTAGTCATTGTCTCACACTGTCCTGTGTCTAATGAAGCAGCACCAATGAGTGCCCACATACAATTCCATAGCCTACCAAAGGTATTGTGTCTGATACAACATCTGACAACACCAGAACAACTGTATTAGAGAGTGCGCAGTCCAACACATCTCCATCTGATTGTCTTGGTAACCTACAGCCTTAGTCTACTAGTCACTGCACATCAGTATGAGTTCAGCAGGTGTTGTAATGCCTGGCCAGTGTCTTGCTCATCCTCATTACCTCATGAAACCCCCATAAGCTGTCTATCCAATAGTCTACTGGGTGCTAATGTCTAACCCCACCAAAAAAAAATTGTTAAAATATCCATTCACCTTCCCCACCTGACCCTGACATCTGTACCCTTACCAGTGCAGATGTAGAATGAATCTTGATGTTGAAAATTAGAGTGATCATATGCCCTGGAAAGCCTGCTCCTTGACTACAGTAATCTCAGCATCTAGATCAGCAGAGTAATAGCAACGCCTGTTTATATTGCATTACTATGAGACACATGGCACAGTCATTATGCCAATGAGGCAATATAGTATAAATGCCTCTGAATCAAAAGATTACTGCAGTATAGTGCTACATTTTGTTAAGGGATTCATGCCTGGCTGTGAGCATGCAATATATACTGCAAAGTGGTCTGCACAGATCTGCACAGTTCCATAACAGTCAAAGGTATATCTTCTTTCTGCAATCTAGATAGTGCTATGTAGGGGTTTGATTCTACATGAGTACCATGATTTGCTGTGTTTTGGCATACTGGTATAATCATACAGGCCTTTAGGGATATGCTCTGTTGTTTTCCAGGAGTATCTTCGCTCTCCCTCACTGCCATGTCTGCTGTAGTCAAGCTAATGTCTTAGTCATTTGGCTACATTGCTCTGCCTCGTTGCATGTCAAAGGACATAACATGGGAATGAAGCCTAGATGGCCAACTGAGAGCAGTGAATTTTGAGAGCTCCATAAATTAGAATAATAATACAGGAAAATGTTATTTTCAAGTTTAAAATGTCAGAAATCTATAGATAAACTACTAAACTACATAAATATCAATGTTGGTGGAGATATACAAAAACATTCCTGTCAAGTAACGTGGAAATATATTTACACACTGAATATGAACAACTCAAGGAATTCTTATCTAGATGCTGCCTTGAAAAAAGAACTGTAATTGATGACATCTACCTTACAGGAACTATCTTTGAAGATGGATGGCTTTAACAATGACTTAGAAAACCTCAAATTAAATTCTCAGAAACAGACTGATACTCTTCAGTAACTATTACATCAACACCATACAAAAATAGAAAATATAGAGACTTCTCTAAATGACATTGAAGGGAGACTTGAAGAGGAAGAATTCCAAAAACAATTTCGGATTAAACACAAAACATGTCTGCTTAACAAAATAGATGACTTAGAAAACAGGGAAAGGAGAAACAACATAAGGATCTTGGTCTGCCTGAAAACGCTGAAGGTGAAGACATTATTTCATTCTTAACAATCTGGATTCCTATATTTTTAGACTTAAAAGAGGGACTTTCATTTGGAATTGAAAGGACGCATAGAGCACTGAGGAAACCTGCTTCTAACTCAACAAATACACCACCTAGAGCCATAGTTATAAAATTTCTTTCATTTCTGGACAAGGAACTAATATTAAAATCTGCTTGGAGAAAATCACCCTTAAAATACAATCATAGGCTGATAAGATTTGACAATGATTATTCTTCCAGAATACTAGAACAAATGGAAAAAAAAGTCTGGCTAATAATAAAACTGTTGAAATAAAACAACATCAAAGCACAGCTGGCCTTTCCAGCCAAGATAAAAATACGGTTTGCCAATAAGATGAGAACCTTTAATGACTTAGAAGAAGCTACTATATTCACAAAAACAACAACATAGTGTCTATCCCAGAAGAAATGGAATGGATGCCAATACAATCTTATGATG
>NC_056729.1:1898706325-1898788047 GCF_019279795.1 Protopterus annectens
CCCCCTGGCTGCTGCCATTACTATTGTGGGCGGACCGTGGCTGTCAGCACATTAGGTTGCTCACCTCATGCCGGCTTAGACACGCCTCCAGACGCATCCTACCTGGGCTCGCTCACGTACACTACGCACGTGTCTGTGATTCCGGTGCACTCTCATTAATATGTATATGGCGCTACTGCGCCGGATATTCCATGCACCGCCGGGGGCGGCCTTACGCCGGCCTTGCGCCGAGCTTCATGAATCCCGGGGATGTTTTCTAATAGGAAAGATCAATCTGTCTTTATTCCATAAAATTTATAAGAAAGTTACACAAAACTTGAGTAACAAAAGTACTTTGAACTTATGTCAAATACAAATATTTCATAAACATAAACAAATATGATGGACTTAACTCTATTTTTTCTAAACATTAATGGATTAAATAATCCAAGGAAAAGATCCAATTTACTAAGATATCTAAAATTAAATAAAGCGCAAGTGATATTTTTACAAGAAACTCATTTTAAAGCAAATTATAACTATATATGGAATCTCATTCCTCATAAAATAAAAAATAGAGCAGTTTTAATAATTATGGAGGAAAAATGTCACTAACCCTCAAATCATCTATAACTATGAAGACAAAGATGGACTTATAGCAATTGTAATAATAAGAATTGATAACATAATTTGGACACTGGTAAACATATATTAGTTTCCTGGCATTGAGGTACGGACAGTCAAAGAACACATAGACCTTATTAATAAAGTATTTAAGGGCAATGTGATAATAGGAGGAGCTTTTAACTGCATTCTAGACAATTCAGAGACCACTAATAAAAAATCTCTTCATCTTATTCCCATAGGGAAAGCTCTTAAAGCTCTTAAAAAATGGACTGATAATTTAAATCTAACTGATACATTTAGATACAAAGAGGATAATTCATTAATGTTTTCCCATAGTGACCATAGATTCAATACTCAAAGAAGAATTGAAAAATCTTTATATCTCAATATTTAAGATGAAAATAATAAAGTTTTCCACAATTCCTTGCCCCTTTTCAGATTACAGTTCACTCATTCTCAAATTTCAAATAGACTTTATGAGATTAACTTTTACAAAAAGAATTTCATCTTATATCACCAAACTAAAACAATTCAAACAATGGTTAGACTCAGAAATGCAATATTTCTTAGATACTAACTACACTGAAGATAGAAATATAGTTATCCTGTGGGATACCCTAAAGGTATATTTATATGACAAAAATATAACATGGTTTAATAACAAAACAAAAGAATGGGAGTCTGAATTAGTTAATATCCAAAAACAAATTATAGAAATTAATACTAATGATTCAAGGGATTCAGACACTAAAAAATGAAATTGAGGAATTGAACAAAAAATGCAATGACATTTTAACCCACAACATTAATTTGGCATTAGAAATATTAAAACTTAATTCATATTCTGTTTTGCCAAAACATATGAATTATCTAGTTATAAGAATAAAAAGATAATCCACTAAAAATATTACAAACATTATTCATGAAGGGGAAAATAACAAAAACATTTTGGATATAAGTGTTATTCTTGACACTTTTAAACACTACTAAGCAGACCATTATAGAAATGATAATTCATATCACAATTTCTCAGATTTAGGTTTGGATTTTTCTAAAATAAAAAAAATACCAGAAAAACTAAAAACAGATATCCAAAAACAAATCACTCTCAAAGAAATAACTGAAAAAAAATCAAAGAAAGTAAAAATAATAAAGCACCAGGAATTGATGGAATTACTACTGAATTATATAAATTATTCCCAATCTCATCAATATCAATATTACATAAAACTCTAAATGAAATACATTTGCAAAACATAATTCCAGCTTCATAGAGATATTCATTAATCATCCCTATTATAAAGGAAAATACGGACACTAAACAATGTAGTTCATATAGACCAATCTCACTCCATAACAATGATTATAAAATCTTCATGTCTATTTTGTTTAATAGAATTTAAAAAACCATTGATACACATCATAAGTGAAGACCAAACAAGATTTATTTATAACATACATACACATGATAGCATCCAAAGAATTTTAACTATTACAGACATTCTAAATAAAGATAATCAAGAAGCCCTTATAGTTGCTGTAACCATTGAAAAAGTCTTTGATTCACTAAAATGGGACTACCTTTTCAAAGTTCTAGAAATTTACGATTTTCCTATACAATTTATTACTTTAATAAAAAATTTATAAAAATAATCTTGCTTATGTAAAATTGGGTCCATTTACCTCAGAAGCCATTGAAATTACCAAAGGTACAAAATAAGGTTGTCCCATGTCCCTGTCTTATTTGCTCTAGCAATAGAACTATTTTTTTCAATAATGTGATATGATCCAAAAAATAAAGGTATTGATATATATATGGTCAGTTCAATTCTCTAAAATAATGCTCTTTGCTGATGATATAATTCTTAGTCCAATTAATTCAGACAAAACCTTACATGAATTAGACTTACAAGTTGAAAACTTTTTTTTACATTTCAGGTCTATCTGTCAGCAAATCTATGTCCAATTTTATGTTATCAAACAAGAAAAATGATATTCATTTAAACGTAAATCATATAATTGGTAAACTGATTTTCTGTATAAACTATTTAGGGATAATATTGGGTGAAAATGTAGATTTAGCCACAAACTATAATAATATTGTGAGTAATATAAAAACACATATTGAAAAGTGGAATAAACTGTACTTAAAATTTGAGAATAGGTTACAACTAATTAAGATGGTTCTACACCCAAAAATAAATTATATAGCACAAGATATTCCCATAATTCCCAATAAAAATGTGTAAAAGAAATAAATACAATTTTTATAAATTTCCTTTGGCTTCCAAAAAGAAACAGAATAGCCTTCTTAAATCACATAAGACCTTGGGATTTAGGAGGGATTAATTTTCCAGATTTAGAGACCTACATTTAAGCATTCAGTTTTAAAATAGTCATAAACTGGATAGATCCAAAATTCTCTTCTGCAAGGAAGTCGTCTCTGCATACTATCATCTTTCTAAATGAAAATAAATTAAAAATCTATTACTAAATGAACAAAATAATAAACGTTGGCATATTCTTTGTGTTAATCTGCAATATATTACATTTAAACCTACTAATCTGAATTGTATAAATGACATTTACAATTTATTTAGAAGTTTTATCAATAACAATACTGACATAAAATTATGGTTGGAACTATTATTGCCCTTTAGTGCCACAAAAAATTTATTTAATAAAATTCATAAGAACACCCTTAATGTATGGGAAACAAAAATGATACATGCTGGCAGCACTGTATAAAGAGTCTGATGGTCCTAGATATCCAGCAATTAAAAATACATATGGTTTATCAATCTCAGACTGGTTAGTTCTTCATAGTATACATTCATATGCACATGATCTATGCAGAATAATCAATTTAAATCTATGCCTACATTTATCTTCTTCATGCATGAAGTATTATATAACGATATTAATTGAACATATTTAACATTGAGATTATATGAAATTTTAATCAATTATAAAGTCAATCCCTATCAAAATTATTGGAATTTCATAACTAAAAAGCACTCAATAAATTTATCAGTTGAAAATAAAACTAATCTTCTGTACTGCATTAAATTAACCTCTAATTTACAAGTTTGGAAGATTTTCACATGGAAATTTCTGCATAGAGCTTTTTATATGCTCAGCAAGATAGCTAAATTCAACTCTTCTAAAAATCTAATATGTTGGAGATGTTCACTAAGATGTGTAGCCAACTGGTCACATATGTTTTACGATTGTATAAACATTAAGAAATATTGGGAAGAAATTAATACATTTCTTTGAGCCATCTATACAAATAAATTTGTCTTAACAAAGCTATTGACTCTTTTGAATATTAATGAAAGTATTGTAATGAATAATAAGGATCTTTATCTTTTTTTGACTATACTAGCAGTAGCTAGGAAATGCCTAACAAGAACATGGAAATCCTCCTCTGAACCTACTATTGAAGATTTTCTAACTTTATTGAAAGAAACTGTGCTGTTGGAAACAAAAGTCAAGGAAATGAAAATATTTCCTAAAAAATGGACTATTAATCCTTGGGAGAAAGTTCTCTCGTTAATAGAGACACTTAAAACAGCTACAGTCTCTTCCGATTGAGAGGAGAGAGAGGAACAATTACTTTGACAATGTGTAACTCAACACTTTCACAGAATGTTCCATTTTATTGAAGGCCAACTGTATATATAGGTTCATAGGTTCAAAGGTTGGTACTAGGATTGCGGGCCTAGGCCCTATACAAGCCTAGCCATAACAATTCCCTGGATATTTCTTCCCACAGCATTTACTTCCCTGGACCCCAGTCTAGCAGGTCAACTGACATGATCCCTGGGGTGAATTTCCTATCTTTCATTCAATCGTCAAGGTTTCTTTTGAAGAGGGCCAAAGAGGCGCTTTGTTTGACATGTATAGGCAGTTTATTTCAGAGTTTGGGGAGTCTCTGGGTCAGGAACCTATCGCTCCAGCATGTTTTGTTCATTGTGATGACAAGGTTTAGATCCCTGGAGCGTGTGTCTCTGAGGGAATGGGATTTCTTTAAGTGTAGCATGTCCAACAGCTCTGGGTTTGACATGGCCTTGTATGTTAAGCAGAGATCGCCTCTGAGGAGATGATATGTGACAGAGTATAGGTGGAGTTTATTTAGACAGTCAGCATAGGCCATCTGCTTTAGGCCTGTGATTCTTTTAGTGAGGTATTTCTGCAGCCTTTCCTGTTGTTGCAGATGTCTTGAGAGGTACATACCAAATGGGGCATTGTATTCTATAATGGGTCTAATGAGGGATGAGTACAGTGTGACAATGACCTCCTTTTTTCTGGATGAAAAGACCTTAGTGATGAAGTGTGCCATATAGAAGGATTTCCTGACTGTAGTTGTGATGTGGTTATCGAAAGTGAGACCACTGTCCACGTGTGTCTTTAAGTCTCTTATCACACTTTCAATGTTTAGTGTACTGCCACCTATGTGGTAATTCACGGGTACATGTTTTTTCCCAAAGGGGATAACTATACATTTCTTGGCATTGAGCTTGAGCCCATGGCTCTGGCACCAAGCATCTGTTTCTGTAAGGCCCTTTTGTAGAATATACACATAATTTAGGGATTCAATAATGGCTCCCAGTTTGCAGTCGTCTGTGAACTTTGTTAGCGAGAATCCCTTAGTGTTGGCCTGTACTTCAGAGAAGTAGATGCCAAACAAGAGCGGTCCTAGGACTGAACCCTGAGGTACTCCACTTGTCACTTATCTGGAGTTGGATTTAGAGTCGGCTACTTTTACAGTATGGGTTCTGTCAGTAAGCCAGTTGGCAACCCATCTAGTGACATAGGGATTAATGCCCAGCTTAGTAAGTTTATCTATGATTCCTGAGTGGGGGATGGTGTCAAAGGCATTGGCGTGGTCCAGATAGGCTGTGTGGACCACCTTACCCATGTACATGGCTCTGGAGACTTATACGAAGAAGCCAATCAGGTTAAGGAGACAAGATCGGCCCTTCACAAACCCAATCTGCATGGGGTCCAGTGTTTGAAGGTTGCCAATGTCTTTGTTTATAAGTTCCATGAAAACACGTTCCATTCCTTGCAGATCAGGCTTGTCAGACTGATGGGGCAGTAGTTCCCGGGATCCAAGGTGTATCCCCCCTTGTGGAGTGGGATAACTATAGCTGTGTGCCACTCAGTGGGCATGAAGCCTGAGGTGAGGCTATGATTAAACATGACACTTAGGTGAGGTGCCAGTTCATTTTGTAGTTCATGTAGTACACCGTCTGGGATGTCATCTGGTCTCATGGATGCTGTATTCTTAGCTTTAGAGAGTGCGTTTTTTACCTGTGTGGCCATTATTACCAGAATTTGTCAATCTTTTGGTATTGGGATGGGCCCTTTACGGGATGAGAGGGGAGTGAAGTTTGCACTGAATCGATCTGCCAGGATATTGGCTGTATCCTTAGGATAAGTATATTTAATGCCATTCTGTTGTTGTTCAGAGCAGATCTGAGCATTGTCATTTAGATTCTTGACATAGCTATAGAATGCCTTGTGGTTGTCTTTGGAATCTTTGCCAATTTTATTTTCGTAAGTAGCTTTGGAAGATTTTATGAGGGATCTCAGCTTCTTACTGAGGCTGGTAAGGGAGTTTTTTGCATCCTGCGATTTTCCTTTTTTCTACAACAGTTTCTTCCTTTTGTTGTAAAGTTTGTTTATGGCAAGGGACCACCAGATTGGCTTCCTTTTTTGGGGGGAGAGTGTCTTGGTTCTATTGGGGATGGCACAATTCATGTATAAGTGAATGTGCTTGTACAGTATCTTAGTGTAGGATTCAGCAATCAAACTTTCAGTTCCCATCTGCATGAGTGTCATGAAGTTTGTCACTTCTGACATGAGTAGCATAAAGTTGGCTTTGGAGAAGTTTTTTTATGGAGGCTTCCTTACTGGGGGGTGGGGGTGGGATGTGGATGTCAAGGGTTATTAGCTTATGGTCAGAACTGGCCAACGAGAGGGTGACCACAGGTGTAAACCATCGATATCCCATGTTGGTAATGACCAGGTCTAGGATACTGGAGCCCCTGGTGGGACTAAGGATTAGTTGATCAAGGGCATTGAAATTTATGAATTCCAAGAACCATTGGGCAAAGATGTTGGTACACAAGTTGTTTTTCCAGTTAACGGCCGGGTAGTTGAAATCACCGAGTATTAGGGTGTTTGGTTGTATCTTAATATTTTCCAGTATATTTAGAAACGTGTAGTGAGAATGTTCAAGCATGGTGGGGTTCTGTAGCAAGCTACAATTTGGATTGCAGTCTTACCTAGTGTTAGTTGCACCTGGAAAATTTCAGACGCATTCTGTTGGGCAACTAGCCTGGTGTTGTGAATATCCTTGGTGAATATGGACACTCCTCCACCTTTAGTGTTTCGGTCCTGGTTGGTGGCCAAAAAGTGTGGTAAGAGTTGTAGCCTGGTATTGCAGGTGTGCTCTCTGGAGCCTTGAACCAGTCTCATTTACTGCACAGATATTGATAGTCTCCATTTCTAGGAGTGCCTCGAGAGAGTGCATTTTAAGGTTTAGACATCTAGTATTGAGTAGCATTACCTTCAGATTTTACATGCTTGTACCTGTTATGGTGGTAGTTTTGTCCTTTGAACTTTGCGTAAAAAAGGCACTCTAGGGGTGGGAAGAGCTTTAGCCAGTAACCTGAACCCCAGGGTCGGCAAGTGCAGACCATCTCTGGCAAAGCATCGTGGTCTGCCGATCATGTCATCCCAGGCAGACAGATACTGGATCCCCTTTGAACGACACCAGATGCTTAGCCAACTGTTGAAGTCATTATTGTACATAGTTTGGTATAAAATGTATTAATTCAGAAAATGTAATTGTTAATATTAAATTTGGAAAATAATAAAAATTATTTGAGGGGAAAAGAAAGAAAATGCATCTGGCCAGTGGCGGATAAAGATTACCTTTGGGCTATTTTCAAATCATAGGCCCCTTGCACATGAAACATACATGTGTTCTTTGATACACCTTCCTGACTGTATTAAATTATATTCCTTGTATAATACAGCACACTTGTTAGAGCACATTTTAAATTTATTGTTTTGAACATTTTTCCAGTAAGCAATAATGACAAAACTGCCCAATTCAGAATATTTCCATCATAAAAATTTACTCAAACTTTTACAATCCACCAGTATCTGTAAATATGCACACTCCTCTGCAGAAGTATAAGTCATCTAAATAATTCCACATTAAAGAGATCTATCACTAATGAAGAGGTTGCTGCTAGTAAACAATTTTATATTTCGTTTCATCTACAAATAAAATGCCTGGTGCCCTTAAGAAGTAAATTGCCTATGTTACATTAACAAATGATAAGCTAGGAATATTGTGTTATGGACTGGATGGCAAACTGATAACAGGCTCATAGTTACTATGTATCTCTGCCAAAGAGCACATTCTCTGGACTGCAGCATCCACCCCCTTTAAAAGTACAACTCGGTACAGTATGAGCAATCCATCTACATACTGTGGGAGTAGAACCCACAGCCTTCTGCATCAAAAGCAAGTATTCTACTACCTGTTATGCTAAGTCTGTGTTGCTAGTAGCACAAGCAGTACTAACCTTCTCTCCCCCTGAAGAACTATGCAGTATAAAAAATATGGAAAAGCCAACATTTATTGGAGGAGGAAAAGACCCAAAACCAGGGACACATTTTAAACATTGCTTGTATAATCTTAGAAAAGTTTCTGGAATAAAATGCTTTGTATTACCATGCCTTTCCTGAAAGATAGGAAGACTGAAACTTAAATGGCTATCATTATTTAGTGGAGTTATTTTTCACTGATTTGCTAGAAAACCACAACTTTTATGAGGAACAGACCAAAAGTACATTCCAGACATTCTGTAAAAGTATCACAAGTGTAGGTGGTATGGGTAGAGAAGTTAGGCTCTTGGTCCTTGTACTTAAGGCTCAGGGTTTACGTTTCAGTAACTCTAACCACCAGTTACACCTAACTGGGGGATTTTACACACACACACACACACACACACACACATACACTCACACACACACACACACACACACACACACACACACACACACACACACACACACACACACACACACACACACACACACACACACACACCATCCAACAATTCAAATAGGAAAGCAGTTGCCATCAAATAAAATATGAAAGGAGCTGCCATCATATAAAATATGAAAGGATCTGCCATCAAATAAACACGCACCTGCCATCAAATAGAATGTGAAAGGAGCTGCCATCAAATAAACACACAGAGCTGACATCAAATAGAATATGAAAGGGGCTGCCATGAAATAAAATGTGAAAGGAGCTGCCATCAAATAAAATATGAAAGGAGCTGCTATCAAATAAAATATGAACCACATATACAATAAGTGTAACATTTGAATTAGAAATCTACTTACTACACAAACCGCTCTGCTCAAATTAAATAATGAACCTTAGCACATTGCTTAATACACCGGAGCTAGCTGGCTGCCAATAATGAACCCCTCTAATGCCAATAATAACCACTCTGTTTAAAATAAAATAATGAACACACGCCAAGTGTAACAAAGCTTAGCACATTGCTTAATACACCAGAGTGGAGCAGCTGCCAATAACAAATCACTTTGCTGCCAATAACCACCACTCTGCTTAAAATAAAATAATAAACACACACTGTGACACCGATAAAGCTTAGCAGTACATTGCTTAAATAAAATATCTGCTGACAATAACGAACAATGCACATTTGAATTATCTGCTTAAATAATGAACCACTGCTGCCAATAACCACTCTGCTTAAAATAAAACAATAAACACACACTGACAAAGCTTAACAGTACATTGTTTAAATAAAACAGCTACTCTGTCAATAACAAACCACACACATTTGAATTATCTGCTTAAATAATGAACCACTCTGCTGCCAATAACCACTCTGCTTAAAATAAAATAATAAACACACACCGACAAAGCTTAGCAGTATGTTGCTTAAATAAAATAGTACTGCTGCCAATAATGAACCACACACATTTGAATTATCTGCTTAAATAATGAACCACTCTGCTGCCAATAACCACTCTGCTTAAAATAAAATAATAAACACATACCGACAAAGCTTAGCAGTATGTTGCTTAAATAAAATAGTACTGCTGCCAATAATGAACCACACACATTTGAATTATCTGCTTAAATAGTGAACCACTCTGTTGCCAATAACCACTCTGCCTAAAATAAAATAATAAACACACACTGAGACACTGACAAAGCTTAGCAGTATATTGCTTAAATAAAATAGCTACTGCTGCACATAATGAACCACGCACATTTGAATTATCTGCTAAAATAACAAACCACTCTGCTTAAAATAAAATAACAAACACACACTGTGACACTGGCAAAGCTTAGCAGTACATTGCGTAAATAAAATAGCTACTGCTGCTGTCAAAGGAAAAAACTTCAAAGACCAATACATGTAAGGTTCAGTTAAGGCACTTTAATTTACTTGCAACAAGGAGACAAAAACATGCAAATACAAGGATTTGTCTAACTACTAACAGGAAGTATGTTCTTTCTTATACCATTTTACAAGACATGGCCTTCTAAGCTGACGTAATCAAACACAACTTTAAGCATTGTACTACAGCAGGTGTTACTTCAGATTTTCTGCTGACATGACTAGATTTGTGAGAAACTTTTTAGAAAAACAACCTGGCCTTGGTGACTATTAATCCGTTTACAAGCATCTATTGTACATTGTTACTTTTCAAGGTACTTTTATAATTCAGATACAAGCAAATGCTGATTGCAGTTCATATTTTCAAACAGGCTTTGTCCTAATTATCTATTACTTCTACAGCTGTGTATGTTCTCATGGCACAGCAGAACTTCTTGTCTGAGTTTCATATAAGCAGTATTGTTCTATTCATTATTTTCCTAACGCAAGCAGAAATCATCTGCTTCTCAGTAAATTTCCAAGGCACAAACAAGATTTAGCTGACAATACAAGGTCAGAAAGCAACTGCAGTTTGTACAGATTTATGCAGTATGAAATAGAATAAATGTGTTAACTCTTTTAGGCTCTGAATGCACTAAGCATATTACTAATACACACATTAATACATATTTTTCTAACATTTCCCCCCATTAATACTTTTATTCTACTTTCAAAATAAGCATAAACAGTGTGTTTTCTTCTCCTAACCTCTTCCACTCAGGATTTGCAGTTAAGAGAGGCATTCAGTTTAAACTTATGAAAGCATTTTCAGTCTTTTAACAGTTCTTCAAACTCAGTACTTTGATATAAGGTTTCAGAAACTGACATGTCTATAAGGTCTTTAATCAGTCTTTTCATGCATGGGATACCACAACAAACACATACTTCCAGTGGGAGCATACCTACACAAATGGCAATCAGGATATTCATTAGGATGGTACCCCACCCCCCAAACCATTTCTGGAAAAAGTCCGTCAGTGGGTTTGGGCCTGGTTTGGTCATGGCCAACACTTGCTGAATTACCTCAAGATGATTGTCTATCTCGTGTTTATGGTCAGGAATATATGAACAGCATTCTTCTTGGATTAAAGCGCATGTACCACCTCTCACCTCTAGGGTGAAGTAGAGAGCCATGCAGTTTTGGAGCACTACAGTTCTCATAGCATTCAGTTCATCAGTCACCAATTCAAGAGCAGAAAAAGTTGCGTTGCTCATTACTTTGAGAAGTTTTGACAGTTTTCTCAGCTCCCAAATCAATTTCACTGCTCCATATGCTGGGGATATGCCTGCCCACGATATAATGCTATCACTCAAGTCCATATGTGTCAGCCCTTTGCCTAGGGAATGATGGTCTTTCCAACGCGCATCGATTCATCCCACAGGATTCTCAGGTTTCTTGATGACCTCTCGGACATTTCAAATTTTTCCATGAGGCAAAACTGCAGTATGTCGTATGGCCGGAACCAGGTAACCCAAAAAATAACTGCCGGACCAATTCTCAGGTAACCATTTGTATGCCTTTCTGCCATACACAAAATAACAGTTCTCTTCTTTAGTAGTAACCCTACTATGAATATACACTTGCCCTGCAGGAAACATTTTTCTATCAATTATAGACAGCTGTTTATAAAGAACAGAATTATGTTTTACTTCATCAAGCGTTTTATGCATCAATCCAAGAAATGAATCATAGAGTGTATTACAATAAAGATCTACTTTGTTTCCTTTAATATAACATCTATAAGGAAGAAAAAAACAAAACAAAAAGCACCAGGTCCTCAGCGAAGATGTAACAGTTTATTAGGCTGAAACACAGTTGACAACAGCAAACCAACGTACGCAGTTAGTGAAACCTCAATGTTTCGTCAAACCTTCTTCAGATAATACACACACACCTACAAATTTAATACTTAAATACACCTGGTAAAATTCAAATCAACCAATAGGTAGTTGAAAGTAATTAAAATTAATTAACCAAGTAAATTCATGGTCAACACTTTGAGGAAATATAAAATTCAGGCATTGAAATTTTTTTATATACATAATGAATATAGAGTAAATATGAAATATGGAAAATAAATTGTACTAGGGCACACTTGAACAAAATTGCATAAAACACCTAAGACATTGTTAAAATTCATATAAATGTGTCTTGATAAAATGTTTTAAAATATTTTCTTAAATGATCTAAATGTATACAATACTACACTCTACTGCTGGAAAGTGGTATTACAACACAATTCTTAGTAAGAAGTTATATAAATAAAGTTAAAAACTATTATAAACTATAATTTAGCTGATCTTAATTTCAAAACAGGTGCTAATGAAATTATGTCATTAATTCCTGGGTGTTTGTTGGATTCAAGCACTATCTGCCAATACAATTCTCTGTATCTCTGTATTCTAGTAGGGTTTCCCACATTCCTCCTCTAGGGTCCATAGGGACTACTTCTACCACAAAAAATTCAAAACTTGCTTCACTACAAGGTAAAGTGTGTTTATACAGAGAATTGTTTACGCACGCTGTTCTAATATCGTATAAGTGCTCATAAATTCTTTGTTTAATTCTCCTTTCACTTTTTCCAACATAAAATGCATCACATTTCTTACACAAAGCAACATAAATAATCCCTTTGGTATTGCAGTTCACAAATGATTTCAATGTCACCGTTTTCTTTCTAGCTGCTAAGTAACAACTCTCACCTATTTTGAGATATGTACAATACCTACAGGCTCCACATTTGAAAACCCCTGTTTTTTTCTTTCTATTTTTTTCTAACATACCTCTAGTACCCCTTTCTAGTATTCCTTTTATGTTGTTACCCCTTTTGGAGGTAAATTTAATCTCCTTTTCAAAAATGTAACTGAGATCTGACACTTTAGAAAAATTTTTCCACTCTCTTTCAAAAATTTTTTTGACTATACCAGATTGTCCATCATAAGTAGTGATGAGACCGGATGTAAATCCTTCATGTGAAGTATCATCCGACACTACTCCTGTTTCCACCATCTCTTGTTTGCCCAAAATAGGGGCAAATCTAGTGTTTCTTCCTTCACATATTTCTTGAAATATCTCGTCAAACAATTCCTTAGGATAACCTCTATGCATAAACATACCTTTCAAACACTCACACTCTTCCTTAAAAATTGTGTCGTCAGATGTCATTCTGCAAATTCTAACCATTTGCCCTTTCAACACACTTCTTTTCTGGTGGAAAGGGTGAGAACTGGTGTAGTGCAAGTATGTGTTTGAAAACGTCTCCTTTCTATGTACCCTCGAAACAAAATTATCATCCAACCTAACAATGTTCACATCCAGATAATTCACTTGTCTTATATCAAAATGCTTTGTGAATTTAAGAAAACGTGTTGTCTCATTGATATATTCAACAAATGAATCGAAGTCTTCCTCTGTACCCTTCCATAAAAAACATAAATCGTCAAGGAATCTACAATACAGGGTCCACATACCAGTGTACCTAGGGGTTAAAATAAACTTGTTTTACCAATATGCCATGATGATATTTGCATATGTGGGTGCACAGTGTGCACCCATGGCAACACCACTGATTTGCCTATAGTATTCGCCTTCGAAAAATAAAAAAATATTTTTAAGAACCACTTCCATCAGGACAAGTATGGTAGTAAAATCATTTTGAGATATACTTTTGAAAGATACTAACATTTCTTCAAACCAAACTAGTCCCACGTCATGGGGTATGCTTGTTAATAAATCAATGACATCAAGAGTACCAAAACCAGTAGTTTCTCTGTGTAAAGAAATGTCTATTTTTCTAAGGAAATCCCAAGAATCCCTCAAGATGTTCTTGTTTCTATTTACTAAATTCTTAATCTTGACATCTATGTACTTTGCAAGGGGTGCTGTTACTGATCCCTCTGAGGAAACAATTGCTCTTAATGGTGGATCGTTAATGTCCTTATGTACTTTTGGGATCCCAAAAATTGATGGTATTTTAGGTTTTTGGACATTTAAAAAATTGTAAGTTTTCAAATCAATAGACCCTTCCAATAATAAATCATTTAATAAAACCTGTATCCTCTTGTATGCAAACATAAATTTCATTTAAAAATGTCCTACTATATTTATCAGTGTCATTCAAAATGTTCAACATCTTTCCTTCATAAATAATACGATCCATAAAAACAACACCCCCACCCTTGTCGGGTTTCATAATCATAACATGTCTGTCTTTACTCAAATTCTCAAGAATTTCTTCTTCACATGTAGTGAGGTTAGGGCGTACAAAATATTTACTCAAGGATTTCCTTAGTTCTTTTTCAAGTGTTAATTCAAAGTTTTTCAACTGAGGGTGTAATGGGGGGTTAAAGGTACTCTTACGTCTGAGATTGTCACCTGTAGAAGTGGTATGCTTTCCTTTAAAAAATATTTCTAAATTTTTCTTTCTAATAAATAATTTAATATCAACTAATAATTTAAACATGTTTGTCCTACGTTGTGGTATAAAACCAAAGCCCTTTGAGAAAACATCAAAATGGGTCCTTGTAAGTTTAATATGAGAATAATTAAAAATATTAAAATCATTAAAGGTCCATTTATTACCATTACTAGTAATTTCTAGTAATGGTTCCACTGTTCCTGTCTCCAGGCAGAATGTCCCCCCCTCCCTTTGTAGTTTTTTGAATTGTAGTTAACTGGTTCTTTATGCATCAACCTTTCTGATCTACGCAAAGGGGGAAACTCTTCCAAATCTATAGCGTCCTCAACTTGTAAAGAACTGTCCTGTACCACAAACTCATCATTTACTCTATATGGGTTATCAAATGTTTTCCTACCCCAAGATTTAGGTTTGGGGTAGTGTGTTTTAATTTTATACTCGTGTATGTCCCTATCAATCTTATTAAATTTCCTGTTCTGCACTTCAATACACTGTAGTTCAATATCTTTTAGTAATCTTTTATACCTGCCTCTTTGTTCTTCCACAGTGAACAAAAGGTCATTGACCACAGCTTTGTTAATGTCCTCAATAATGTCAGATAATTTTCCCATTTCATTTTCGTTATTTAAAATAATGGCTTGCATAATAGCAAAGCCACAATTGTCAAAAGCCTTTATCAAATTGTTGTGAAATTCTGTTCCTTCATGCACATTATTAGGGTACTTACTAACCCTTAAACCTTTAGGCACAATCCCTAAATGCAAACAATGTTTCAAGTAAGCGTTATCCATCTCAAGCATTTTAAACTTGTTTAAATAATAATGCAAATCATCATTATAAGGAACAGTCACATTGCAATTGCTCCAACCCACCTGAACAGTATCATTTTTATAAAAACACACAGTTCCCTTTTGTGGCGCAGACAAGTGCAATGCTATTTTATCTTGTGCTGTAATGGTTGAGGTATCATAAATCAAGATTTCCCAGGTCTCATTGACCCCTAGGGGGACCATTGTCATTAATAACCCCCCGTATGCTGTCGGCAAAGCTGTGCAAATCCAGCAATTCAAAACATTGAAAGTCTCAGCATACACATATTTAATTGCTTGGTAAGTGTTAAAGTTTGGATGCCAGTTTATGAGTAACGCTTCGCGTTTATTCAGTTCAGTCTGTGTGGCTGGGAAAAGGAAAGGCCACAGCAAAAAGATTATTGTCACAAATACAGTTAACAGGATGATTATGCAATACTTCTGAGAAAAGGGTTATTCTGCATTCCTGTTTCTTCTGGACTCTTTTACTCTTGGCATGTAACAAGATTTTTGTCCAGTTCAAAGTTTTTAACTAGTTTACAGTGCGTCAGGTGGATCCAATAGGCATGTTCTGCTATCTTGACTGCAGTGGGTGTTGACAAAAGCACTTGATATGGACCTTCCCCACTTTGGAGATGTCCATTTCTTTCTCTTGACTACCTTCAGCCAGATCCAAGTTCCAGGGGGCACTGCCACTTCTGACGGTCTGGTTTCAGAATTTAACTGCAACAGATGTTTAGAATTTAATAACTTACACATATACTCTGCTAATGTACTGTCAGCTTCCTGGTCTGCGGGCATGAGAGATTTCCACTGAGGTATATAGTAAGCCCTTCCAAAGAGCTTTTCAAATGGAGTCAATCCTTTTGCATTTGGAACAGTTCTCATGCTCAACAGTGCCAGTGGCAGACAGTACACCCAGTTTCTCTGTGTTTCTGATATTAACTTTCTTAGCTTACTTTTAAAAATCCCATTATGCCTCTCTACTAGCCCTGCTGATTGCAGGTGATACGCACAATGATTCTTTAAAGAAATACCGAAAAATCTACTTAGCTGTTGTATGGTCTGATTCACGAAGTGCGTGCCATTGTCACTGTAGATCCTTTCCGGAATGCCGAATCTAGGGATGATTTCTTTTACAAGGACTTTGGCCACTGTTGTAGCATCTGGATTTTTAGTCGGAAAGGCTTCCACCCATCTGGAAAACATATCTACAATGACAAGACAATACTTCTTATTTTCACATTTATTCAACTCTATGAAACTCATACAAATAGTATGAAATGGATATGGTGGTGTAGGGAAATTCCCTTGCTTGGGCTTTAACGCCCCTTGTGCATGATGTTTATTACAAATGTGGCATACTGCACAGAATTTTTTACAGTAATTTGAGATGCCATATGTCGTGAACACTTGGTTCACCAGCTGTACCATCCCCCCTGTTGAGACATGGCTCTGCCCATGGCTCAACAAAGCTGCATATCTAAACAAATTAGATGGCAATATCAGTTTCCTTTCTTTAGAGATGTACAGCCCCTTTTCAAGAATTGCTCCTCATTTTACCCATCTTTGTTTTTCAATTTTTGTAGTAAGTGTCTGCATTGTTTTTAACATTTCTAAGTCTAAAATCTCAGAGGGTTGTAATTCCTCATTCAAAAGGAACGCTTCTGAAGCTGCCTGTTTTGCAGCTGTATCAGCTCTCGCATTACCTTTTGAAATCCTGTCCTGTTGCTTGGTATGAGCTGTGCATTTACAAATAGCTACTTTCTGAGGTAACTGAATAGATTCTAAAAGATCTAAAATAAACTGTGCATGATTAATCGGTTTGCCAGTAGATGTTATCATTCCTCGATTTTTCCACTGTTGCGCAAAAACATGTACAGTAGAAAAAGCTTACTGGCTGTCAGTAAAAATGTTTACACATTTACCCTTTGCTAATGTACATGCCCGTGTCAAGGCAATCAATTCTGCTGCCTGTGCAGATAAACTGTGTGGTAAAGATTTTGCTTCTACAATGTCTGTCAGAAACTGCTGCATATCCTACTAGGTTCTGTCCTGCAGGACTCCTTTTGCATGAGCCATCCACGTAATATGTCACCTCGGCATCATCCAAGGGAACATCCGTAAGATCTTTTCTAGGTAGTGTCTTTTGCTCAATCACCTGCAGGAAGCTGTGTGGTGTGCCATCTGCAGGGGTTGGAAGCAAGGTAGAAGGGTTCAAAGTTGTACAACGTTCAATTATCATGTGAGGTTGACTCAACAATATAGTCATACAGGAAAGATGCCTAGCAGGGGAAAGATATGCTACCTTCTCTTGCAGTAAAATAATCGTGACTGCATGAGGCACTCTCAATGTGAGAGGGTGGAACAACACTACTGAGTCCGAAGCCTGTACTGCCATTGCAGATGCAACTACTGCTTGTACATAGTGAGACCATGCCACTGGGTCCAGTTGTGAAGAATACTAAGCAATAGGGCGTTGCTTGTCCCCATGCTGCTGTGTTAACACTGATGTCATATAACCTTGCTTACAATCTGCAGTTTGGAAAAAACGTTTATGATAGTTTGGTAATCCCAAAACTAATGAGGATGCTATTAACTGTTTCAGTTTGCAGAAAGCAGATTCTGCTTCTGGTGTCCATTGTAACAAATCCTGTGCTGCCATAGGCTTTTTATAAATCAGGTTAGTTAGCGGTGCAGATTCCAAGGCATAGTTTGGAATCCAACTCCAACAAAAATTAGTCGTACCCAGGAAGGACATCATTTCCTTCTTGGTAGTGGGTTTTGGTGCTTGCAAAATCGCTATTTTTCTGTCCTCATCTAATGTCCTACCCTCCTTGGATATTACATATCCTAGGTATTTGACATGTTTTTTCCAAAGCTGCAGTTTATTTTTGTTTACTTTATGTCCTGCAGTGGCTAAAAATTGTAATAGCACTATGGTATCTTCTTTACAATCTTGCTGGGTGGGGGCTGCCAGTAGGATATCATCAACATAAAGCAAAATCTGACTACCTCTTGGTGGGGTAAATCCCGCCAAGTTGCTTGCCATTTCTTGTGAGAATACTACTGTACTTTCACAATACCCCTGTGGTAGTCATATATATGTGTACCTATTCCCCTGAAATGTGAATGCAAACCAATACTGGCTGTCAGGGTGTATCAGTATTGAAAAGAACGCATTGCTAATATCTACCACAGAAAAATATTTCTGTTGAGGTTTTAAATCATTCAACAGGGTGTGTGGATCTGGCACCGTAGGTGCCCTTGGTATTACCTCATCATTTACAGCTTGTAAATCTTGGACCATACACCACTCCCCATTCGCTTTCTTAACAGGAAATAAGGGTGTGTTACATGGTGAATCAGGAGATTCCATCAGCACCCCTTCCTTAAGCAAAGCTGCTATAATAGGTTTGATTCTTACCTCTGCATCTTTCCTTAAGGGATACTGTCTCTTTTGTGGTCTAAATACTGACTTTAGCATAATAGTAACTGGTCCCGCTGTACAAATAAGTCCTACATCTGATTTTCCTGTTGACCAGAGAGTTTCTGTTATATTCTGTAAGGCATTCTCTTCCTCCTTCAACAGGAGTGCTAATCAGCTGTCCTTGCTAGACTGCAAGTGTACAGCTGGGCAGGTCTGAGTTATCCAATTCAACTTCTGCATTTGTATTCCCTGTTCTGATAGTTCTAGCTCTGTCTGTTTCTCCCATCTTGTGACTTTTTCTCCTAAGTCTACCCATTTCACATTTTTGTCCTTAGTTAAGCTAACATGTGGTAACCGATTAGATTTATAAAGTGCAAAGAACTCCTGGGGCAATGAACAGCTGGCTACACTGTTCCCTTCTGTGTCCCAGCACAGATTACATAATATCAATCTGTTTGCATGGTTTCTAAACAATTCTTGCTCATATTCCTTATCAGGTCCTGGTGTGTTACAATAATACAGAGTACAGTGCAACAAATGCTGTTTATCAATGTCAAGGGAGGGGAACTTGCTGATGGCTACGTTCATCAACTCTTCGGTCACTGCCCCTGGACCAGTCGTAACCAAGTCCTGGCTGTACCAATAATATGTTTTACCCTCCGATTGCACTGCAAAGGTATCAATTTGCCGCTGTGCTTCCATACTCTGCATGGTTGGAACTACTGCTATACCAAATAGCTGCATAAGGTCTCTTCCCAAGAGGTTTACTGGGCATTTTGCAGAAACAACAATTTTGCTTTTCTGGGTCAATCCTGAAACAAGATCAGTTATCAAAATATTATGGGAGAGGGGTTCCCGATACAGCTGTCCATTAGCTGCTTTCACTAATATGTAATCAGGTGACTCTGAGTTCTCTGGCAGTTTGGAGGGATGTATCAGGGTCCGTGAGGCCCCTGAGTCACACAAAAATGTGACTTCCCTCCCTTCTACCAGGAGTGTGACTTCTGGTTTTGTGTCTGCTAAACAGAGCTCTAAGCTCAATAAAGTCAAATCCAATATTTCATTTTCTTCACTATCCGTGACTTCTTGCACTTCCTCTACGTCTTCTGTCATATTCTCTACTCCCTTTACCACATACTCATTTGTCCTTTCTCTGCTATTCCCTTCTAGTGATTCCTGACTACCATATAGTCAGTCCTCACCCTCCTCATCATCCGTGGTTGCCTTCTTGTTTTTCTTGCAATCCCTTGCCAAGTGTCCTTTCTTACCGCATTTAAAATATTCACCCCTTTTCTTTCGCCCTTCAAAGTCCTCTGATCGTTGATCAGATTGTTTGTTTCTCTGGGCATTTCTCTTGCCCTTTTTCCCGGACTGTACTACATAAATTTCTGCTCTGTCTTCTACAGAAAATACTTGGGCTTTCTTTTTCTTTTTGCTATTAAAATGCCTTTCGGCATGCCTAGCATATTCAAGCAATGACTGTAACCTGCTTGTACGATGATCTACCATGTGTTTTGTAATAAAACTGCTTATGGGTGCAATACTGCCTTTCAAAAATGCATTCTTTAACTGCTGCTCATATGGGGAATCATGTGTCTGGTCTTCAGGAACCTGCATTCCACAATGGTTATTAAAACATTCTAACAGTCTGGCATAATATCTGTCAACAGTCTCACCTTCTTGTTGGATGCATTGATTAATGCAAGTCCAGTCTGCCGTAGGCTTCCATTTCTCAGAGATTCGGTCTGTAAGACCTTTCACTCTGTTGTCTAACTCTGCGCTACTATGTGGGAGGGGCCTGAGCGCAATATCACAGGGATTCCAGTCGCCACTAATCATGTGCCAATCTGGTCCCACAATTTGTCTGACTACTTTTTCTACCTCTTCTCTGTTTAAATTATAACTCAGCCTCATTCCTTGCAAATCCTCTACGAACTTTCTAAAATTAACTTTTGGATGGAGAATTCCCTCAGTGGCTTTCCAGATGCCTTCCAGAGTCCAGGGTCTATACACTAGAATAGTTGGGTCCTGACCTTCTTGCCCTGCCTGAGGATTAGGCACTTCTATAAGTGGGCATATTTCTTCTTCACTCATATATCGTGAATTTCTACCCATTTGATACAACTCAATGTCCCCTTTTGAGTTTCCTGCCCGTGTTCGAGACCTGGTCTCAACGGGATCTCTAACAAACGGTGTTTCTTTTGTAGTGTCTCTACTTAGAGTGATAGCAGGATATCGCAGGGGTGGACTAACTTGTTCACTTGCCTCATATTCTGGTAAGGGAGGTGGAGGGGCTGATGCTATTACTAAATTATTATCCTCTTTATCTAAAAACATTGCTTTTGAATTATTACTCTTTTGTTCCCTTCGGTTTACTTCCTCAATCCACCTGTGTGCCTGAGGAATTCCTAACTGACGTTGCTTCTTTACCCAACCTCTAGAATCAGTTTTAAGCTGTTTGACAAGTTTGACAAGCGAGGATTTCTCTAGTTTACCATCAAATTCATATTTATTAACCCATTTTGAGTAGTATTTAATATTATCAGCACGCTGTGGCTGCATGTATTTCGCGTCTTCGGTTAATGGCGGATTTCGGGACCATTTTGTACAATTATTACCCATTTTATTCTACCCTTTTAATCGTTACGTAACTCCTTATTTTTACGTGGTACCATGGATATTTTTATAGTCTCTTCAGAATGACTGCCTACCTGCTCTGTTTCCCTGACCTATGACAAGACAGTAATCTTTCTGTCCCTGACTTATAACCAAAGTCTCTAACAGAACAAGTACAAATCTAGTCCCTGATCTAAAACAGAAAAAGAAGGTAGATTCACCTTACCTGAGCCTTCGTGATTGATCACCTGGTTCGAGTAAACCCGTCCTTCAGTCGCGGATCAGAAAGTGGCTGGCCTCTTTTGTACGACAATTCAGTCAGAGGACTTTTCAAATAAGAAGAACCGATGTGGTTTCTTCCCTGTATGGTTTCAAGCCACCTGGCCTGTCTGATCCGAGGTGAAGTGAAGGTTTCCGGTCCGAAGGACCAATCTGCCAAAGCAAAAAATTTCAAAGACCAGTACACGTAAGGTTCAGTTAAGGCACTTTAATTTACTTGCAGCAAGGAGACAAAAACATGCAAATACAAGGATTTGTCTAACTACTAACAGGAAGTATGTTCATTCTTATACCGTTTTACAAGACATGGCCTTCTAAGCTGATGTAATCAAACACAAATTTAAGCATTGTACTACAGCAAGTGTTACTTCAGATTTTCTGCTGACATGACTAGATTTGTTAGAAACTTTTTAGAAAAACAACCTGGCCTTGGTGACTATTAATCCGTTTACAAGTGTCTATTGTACACTGTTACTTTTCACGGAACTTTTATAATACAGATACAAGCAAATGCTGATTGCAGTTCATATTTTCAAGCAGGCTTTGTCCTAATTATCTATTACTTCTACAGCTGTGTATGTTCTCATGGCACAGCAGAACTTCTTGTCTGAGTTTCATATAAGCAGTGTCGTTCTATTCATTATTTTCCTAACGTAAGCAGAAATCATCTGCTTCTCAGTAAATTTCCGAGGCACAAGCAAGATTTAGCTGACAATACAAGGTCAGAAAGCAACTGCAGTTTGTACAAATGTATGCAGTATGAAATAGAATAAATGTATTAACTGTTTTAGGCTCTGAATACACTAAGCATATTACTAATACACACATTAATACATATTTTTCTAACAGCTGCCAATAATGAACCACACATATTTGAATTATCTGCTTAAATAAGAAACCACTCTACTGCCAATAATCAGTCTCTGCTTAAAATAAAATAATAAACACACATCGTGACACCGACAAAGCTTAGCAGTACATTGCTTAAATAAAATAGCTGCTGCTGCCTTTAAGGAACCACACACACTTGAAAGATTTGCACATTTGAATTAGAATAACAGAGTGGCCTGTTTATTTTTTCTCTCTTACCTGGGAGCCCGAGCCCATTTCTCATGCTGCAGCATGTTTGTGCCATGTGGGTGGGTGCTGGGCAGACTCAAACTTAAATTTGCACAGCTGCCATTGCATATTCCTTCCAAACTGACCGAGTCCAACAAAGCTGATGTTATCACATGCATGCCTCTGTAGGCTGGTGATGCATGGTGACGTCAGCCATAAATTTAAAGTTGTAGCACACTAAAAAGAATTAAGCAAAAAAAAATCGGAAATTAAAGGGGCCACTCGAGAATTCATGGCAGCCCCATTATTTTGCCTTCAAAACTGGTAAATACAGAGGAATTCGGTATGGTTGAGAGGTATGTGCATGCACACTGACATGCCCTTATCAGGGATCTACTTTCATATTTCAAATTACCAATACACCGAATGTTACACTACTGAGACAAAATAAATAAATAAATGACAAAACACTGAAACTACAAAATACCAAAGCCCAAAACAATGAAACTGCAGGAACGAGGTTTAACCGGCAGGATTTGAATGAGCTATATAATGCTTAACTGACAATGACTAGAAGGTTTATAAGTGATTTATAATGTTGACAACTACAGTTGTTTCAATGGTGTCTGTGATGTGAACTGTTTACAGCTAAAGTGATATAATTTTGTATGTTTTTCATTTATATAAATGTAAGATTGCCTTTGTCATATGTGGAAATTTAATAAAGATGCTGGAAAAAAAAACATTAAAACTGCAAAATACTGAAACCCAGAACATTGAAAACACAACTTCAGCAATTGGCTAAGCTTCTGTTGCTATTCTTAGGGAATCCAGTATCTGTCTAACTGGGAAGACATGATCGACAGGCCACGATGCTTTGCCAGAGATGGCCTGCACATGTTACTCTTGGGATTCCGGATACTGACTAAGACGCTTGCCACCCCTATAGTGCCTTTTTTAGGCAAGGCTCAGATGACAAATTCACCAATATAACAGGTACAAGCAAGCAAAATCTGAGAGTAATGCTACTCAATGCTAGAAGTCTAAACCTCAAAATGCACTCACTCGAGGCACTCCTTAAAATGGAGAACATTGACATATGTGCAGTGAGAGAGACCTGGTTTAAGGCTCCAGAGAGCACCCCTGCATTAACAGGCTATAATTCATACCACACCTTTCAGCCATCTAACCTGCACCAAAAAATTAAAACTGGAGGTGTGTCCATATTCATTAAGGATAGCCACACCTCCAGGCAAGTTGCTCAGCATAATGCAGCCGAGGTTATCCAAGTGCAACTAACTCTGGGCAAGACTGCAATCCAAATTGTAGCTTGCTACAGATCCCCCACCATGCCCCAGGATTCCCACTTCTCATTTCTTGATAGACTTGAAAATATTAGGGTACAGCCCAACAGCCTAATAATGGGCAATTTCAACTACCTTACCATTAACTGGGAAAACTACTCACGTACCAACTCTTTTGCTCAACGTGTTCTGGAAATCATAAATTCCAATGCCTTGGATTAACATCCACACCCCCACCAGGGGCAGCAATATCTTAGACCTGGTCAATACCAACATGGGCGACCGGTGTTTCACACAAGAGGTCAATTCCCAATTGGTCAGATCAGACCACACCACAAGCTAATCACCCTAGACCTCCACATCCCACCCCCACCCCCATTAGGGAAACCACCGTAAAATATTTCTACAAATCCAACTTCACACTTCTCAAGACAAAAGTGGCAAACTTCACGACACCCATGCAGACAGATAATAGAGGTACGGCTGTTGAATCCTACACAAATGCACTTTATAAGCACTTACATGAGTGCATGGATCGTGCTATCCATAACAGAACCAAGATGCTATCTTCCAAAAAAAAGGAAGCCAATCTGGTGCTCCCCTGCCATAAACAAACTCTAAAACAGAAGAAAGAAACTTTTGCAAAAATGAGTAAAATTCCATGATTGGAGGAACTCCCTGGTCAGCCTCAGTAAGAAACTGAGATCCCTCATAAAATCCTCCAAAGCTAGTTACGAAAAGAAAATTGCCACTGATTCTAAAGACAACAACAAAGCATTCTATAGCTATGTCAACATCCCAGGCTGCATTCTACATGAACTACAGAATGAACTGGCACCCCACCAAAGTACCATATTCAATCATAGCCTCACCTCAGGCTGTGTGTCCACTGAATAGCACACAGCAACAGTTATCTCACTCCACAAAGGGGGAGCCACCACGGACCTCAGGAACTGCTGCCCCATTAGCCTGAAAAGCCTGGTCTGCAAGACCATGGAACGTATTATCATGGAACTTATAAACAAAGACATTGATAATCTCCAAACTCTGGATCCCACCCAGTTCAGGTTTGTAAAAGGCAGATCATGTCTCCTAAATCTGATAGATTTCTTTGAAGCAGTCACCAAAGCCATAGACAAGGGTAAGGTGGTTCACACAGCCTATCTAGATCTCGCCAAGGCTTTCGACACCATTCCCTTCTCTGGAATTATAGATAAACTCACTAAACTAAGTGTAAATCCCTATGTCACAAGATGGGTTGCCAACTGCCTCACTGCCAGAACCCACACTGTGAAAGTAACAGACTCCAAATCCAACTTCAGACAAGTGACAAGGGGATTACCACAGGGTTCAATCTTGGGTCCTCTCCCATTTGATATCTACTTCTCTGAAGTACAGGCTAACACAGAAGGTCTTTGGCTAATGAAGTTCACAGATGACTGCAAACTAGGAGCCATAATCAAAACTCCTAATGATGTGGACATCCTTCAAAAGGGCCTCACTGAGACAGATGCCTGGTGTCAAAGCCATGGCCTCAAGCTCAATGCCAAAAAGTGCACTGTCTTCCCCTTTGGTAAAAACTCTGTACCCATGAACTACCACATAGGCAGTAGTCTACTTAACACTGAAAGTATGATAAGAGACCTTGGGACACAGGTGGACAGTAGTCTCTCCTTTGATAATCACATTGCCACAATAGTCAGGAAATCCTTCTCCGTGGCACACCTTATCACAAGACATTTTACAGCCAGGAATAAAGAGGTCATTGTTCCCCTCTACTTGTCACTTATTAGACCCATTATAGAGTACAATGCCCATGTTGGTATGTAGCTCACAAGACATCTACAACAACTGCAAAGGCCACAGAAATACCTCACAAAGAGGATTGCCAACCTCAAACAGATGCCCTATGCAAACTGTCTCAAAAAACTCCAGCTTTAGTCCATTGCATATCGCCTACTCAGAGGTGATCTCTGCTTAACATACAAAGCTATGTCAAACCAAGAGCTCTTAGACATGCTCCACTTAAAGAAATCCAAATCCCTCTGATCTACATGCTCTAGGGACCTAAACCTTCTCACCACAATAAACAGAGCATGCTGGAGTGACAGATTCCTATCCCAGAGACTTCCCATACTCTGGAACAAACTACCTATCTATATCAAACAAAGCTCCTCGTTAGCAGTCTTCAAGAAAAATCTTGATGATTGGCTGGGAAATAGGAAATTCATCCTGGGGATCACTTCTGTGGCTCTGTTCGACATGAGCACAGGAAAATAATTTTCTTGGCTTGTAAAAGCCAGGGTATCATTTTGGCTAGGCTTATATAGGCCCTAGGGCCAATTGCCTAGTACCTACTTATGAACCTATGACCAAGCACAAATCCACCACATGCCCATGACCTAAAACAATTTTATTTAACATTGTAGACCCCCTGCATCCACCACACCCCCTGTAAATTATATTTTACAACTCCAAGGTCACACTACATTGAAGAAAACAAGTTTCTAGGTACCTTCTAGGAACAAAGACATCCTTTTTGTACTTAAGGTAGTTTAAACTATAATATAAACTAAATGTAAAAACTCAGACAGCACCAATTAGACAAAATGGTTCAAATACACATAAAATTCCTATTTATTTACATAGAAACGTGGTGAACTGCTTTCGATGTAAACAGAATATGCCCTACAGTTAACAGTAACTGAAAGTACATTAAGTTATAATTTGTTAATGAAACAGTAAGTGCTTTGCATGTAAAAATCGCAACACATTTAAAACTTAGAGAAGCACTTTATGTACAAAAAACTAGCACCTATTACTGCTTACCAAATGCTTTAGTTAGTAAGATCTCCTTTTCCTTTTCACAAAATGTTTTTAAGTACAAAGCTCCCTACCACCTTACAAACTGAACCGTGATGTTCACCATATTGAATACATGCGTACAAAAATTCTTAAAGGTGTATTACTCTAAAAGCTTACATTAACCATATAATCTTTCGGACTTTAAAAACTCGATCATTCACAATTTCAGTATAGTGAACATTCGACATTATGGTCTCGGTAATGTCACATTTGATATAATGGTATTTCAAAACATGAAAGTAGATCCCTTATCTGCTGTACATTACCATGTTTCACTTGTCCTCCACCCCTGTCTTCATTCCTATCATTCATGTGTGTGGCCCTTTTCAACACACGCACATCCCAGAATAATTATTTATAATGCAATCTATGTGCCCTTGATGATCACCACCAGAACTTTATTTCAGTATGCCTAAAACAGGTTTGCACAGTACTCTGCACTGACTACACTTTTCTATAATGTGTTAGAACTTTATGCATTGCCTTATATTAAACCCTGGTAGTCATTGTGGCTGTCTGTGCAATCCCACAGAACTAGTTTACTCATAGATAAATATGTCTGCATGTCTGCAGGTGTTCAGACTGCTTTACACAATTTTCTGGCCATCAGCATTGCTTCTGGCCACAAGCAAAGTTCTTTAAGGTTAAGGTTGGTATTAATGAATTGTAAAATATTCCAAAATCAAAAAAGTATTGTCACAAAGTATATCAACAATCCAAACTAGTGGCTGAAGAAACGCAGTATGTGATAAAAACAAGCTTTTATTGTCAGTAAGCACTTTTGTTGTGCTTCTCACACCCCTTCATCAGACCTTTACATAAAACATGAACTTGCAAACCTATCTTATATAAGTGACTCAATCAACACAAACTACTTAATTAGCATCTTACAATGCTATTTAATTATACTCATTATATCTAAAAGCATCCACTACTTATTGAATTTAATACTTCTTACATATATTAGCTGCTGATTTATGCTTAAATAAATTGATTCATAAAAATAAATTGATTCATAAAAATGCATAAAAATACATAATATATACTGAATTGTGCATACAAATACTAACTCAAAACCGTAAATAATCATTAAAATAAAATTAATATACAAAAATAGCTTTAAATAACTTATTACACTATTTGACCAAAGGTCTGTTTCTCAGTATTGGTTTTAAAGGAATTCTCTCATTAAGGCCTGATCCTCTATCAGCTCTTAGCCTGATAATCCAGGGTGTCTATGGTGTCTCTGTATTATTTGTGGTGTCACCCCCCTCTCTCGTTTTCCTCTATCTTTTCTATTGCTTGGAACCTAAATGCATGTCCTGATTCTGTGTTCTTAACATGCTTGGCTAGAGCATTTGTGAGGTTCTGATTTTTAATTTGTAAAAGATGTTCACATATCCCTTAAGATGGTTTTATTCTTATCTACTAGGGGTCTTAATGTTTTATATATATATATATATATATATATATATATATATATATATATAGGTTTACTATCAAAATGTCGAAAGTTAAAATAAAATGTGTACATATTAGCAAAGTGTTTCGCCGAATGTACACATTGCTGTATGTACCTAATGTCGAAAACAGCTGTGAATTGTCGAAAATGTCGCTCGCGACATTTTTGACAATTAACAGCACTACCACCCTTCCCGTAACTCCCTACCTAACTAGCCTAAACTCACATTTATGCAGGGGGGCAAACCCCCCTGCACCCCCCTGTGGGGGGGCTGCACCCCCCACACCCCCCCTAACTTAATATTCCAACTCTGAGATCGCACTACAGTGAGGAAAGGGATGTATTTCCCTAACCGCACTGTACCGCGATCCCCTTACATGAGCGAATGTTATAATTGTGAATGCACAGTCCATTCGCAATAATAACGGTCGCTCACATAACCTGCCGAACTATGAAGTATTCGAACATATGTTGTTTGAATACTTCATAGCCGTCTGATGCAGCGAAATTGTGATAGTAAACCTATATATGTATATATATATATATATATATATATATATATATATATATATATATATATAGGTTCTGTTATCCAATTTCTTCCTGACACTATTGGTCTTAATGGAGGGTTTACAGGGTCCTTATGTACTTTTGGAATACCACACTTCTCTACGTTTAAGCATGATACATATGTAATTTTACCGCTACTCATTGAGTGAAAATGCACGCTCCCTGTAGGTTTCACACCAAGCCTACACAGAGTTTCTTAAATCCTCAGGTATGTTTAGCTGTATCTCACAAATATGGGCATTTTTGAAAAAAAAAATCATTTATTTAAGAGATTGAGAATGAATTGTATAATAACAAGTCAGTCACATATCAGAATTCAGAAGCCTATTAATGAAAGAATGAGAAGGTTCATTCGCAAGATTTTTTATGGTGACTAATATTAAATGTTACCTGTACAGGGTACTATATTACATAAAGAAACAAACAAGTGATATATATATATATGTATATATATATATATATATATATATATATATATATATATATATATATATATATAAATGTGTATGGCCTCCACTATGAGTAGAAAAAGATTAAAACACTGAGGACAGGAATCTCCAAACTAAATTCCATGAAAAAAAACAACTGAAATAAATAAACACCTTTTTAAGTGTTTTTGCAGGGGAACAAGTCCTCACCCCCCACCTCTGAACTTATATATATACCAACACCATGGTCACACCAACTCAAAGTAGGGGAGAAGTTCCCCCAAAACAACATCACTGTTGATTTCTTATGGAGGAGCTTTGATACTTGTGTTGAATTTTGAGCAAATTAAGCTGGAGGATTCAATCTTTGCCACTGTAGGTTACCCATATGTACATATGTATATATTTGAATAAACTACTAATTTGATTTTTACAGTGTCTAAAGGTAAAAAAAAACTGAAAAATTGTTGAAGTTAATACATGACATACACGATATGGACATACATATAATTTTATATAGCTATTATTAGAAGCATTGTAAAAACTGGAAAATGATAGATAAATTATTTTTTTTCCAACTGTTAGCTTATTTGGAAAGTGTGATGTCAGGAATTTCTGTCTTACAAACTGAGGACTGAGGCAAATATTATAAAAAGACCAGCCCTCTGATTCAGAAAGAATGCCATTGCAGTCATTGTAGTTATGAAGACCCATAGCCAGTGTTTCCAAGATTATGGAAAATGAAATTCAGAGAGATGTTAGCCCCATTGAGGAAAGCCCTCATTACTGGCTAATTTGAATTTTTTTGAATAGCATGGTTAATCAACACTTTCCTGCAGAAAACACGTGTGGTGACCCATGCATCACATTGACATAGGCATCCCTCTCCGTCATTCTCATAAATACATGTAGTGTTCCAAAACAACAAGCCTTTATTCATTCCAGGCAAATGATACTCAGTAACAATAAATCAGAAATATTTTAACAATGTTAAACATATCACACAACAGTTTCTTTTTTATTTTTTTCCTCAACAATTTTGGTGGTGAGGTTAGAACTAGTCAGATTCCTGTGCTTGTTCAGTTTTTATGTCATAAATACACACACACACACACACACACACACACACACACACACACACACACACACACACACACACACACACACACGCTGACATACTGCATACCAATCTCTGAGTTGCCAGAATATCTCTGATGTATCATGTTATTTTTAATCCTACCTGTCAAATTACAGTCAGGCAGTAATGCCACACATTAGAATTTCATTCTTCATATTGTTTGGAAAGTACTTTGTAATGCTATACCTGTTTCTTTAATAACTTTTTAAGAAATTCAGATTAATATTTAAAAAATCTCCCTGGTGTCCTCTAGTACCTTCTGATTTTGTCTGGATGTCCTGAACGTAGCTGTTGGGAGGTGTTGCCGACTGCCACACATACACACAAGGGACACAAATCCATTCCTCTCAGGTATTACTGATTTTACAGAATATCCCTGATTGTTTCTTATACCTGCCCACTCTCTCACAGCTGATTGGCCATTATAGTCAGCCAGTAATATCAAAGATCTGAGTTTCATACTGATTATTTAAAAGTACTCCACTTCAAAAGCCGCTCTGTAACACAGAGAACTAAAACCCCATTTCTGTGTCAAAGGTATGGGGTCTGAGACTTTTTTCTGTATCATTCTTTTACTACATCTTTTCAGTAATATAGTGTAATATTTAAAGAAAATAACTGCCATCTTGTGCTAACATAGAGGCTAAAGCACTGTTAATGAGGTGCTTCCAGAGGAATGGACATGAAGTTTGAACATTTCCCCATCGTTCTTTTAGTTATTTATTTATGCATTACTAAGTAACAAAGGGTAATGTTAAAGAGTATCCATGGAATTAAGTGTTAATAAAGACAACTAAAGTTCCATTTATGAGATGTTTCCTGAAAAAGGGAATGAAGTTCAAATAATTTTCCTCCATTGCTCTTTTATTTATTTATTTAATTTTAAGTGACAGAGTAGTATTAAAAAGTATCCCTGGTATTCAGTGGTTGTGAAGAGAACGGAAACTCCATTAATGAGTTACTTCCTGAGGAAAGGGTATAGAATTCAAACATTTTCTTCCCATCATTCTTTTTTGTTATGTTTTAAGTGACTTAGGGTAATTTTTAAAGAGTATCCCTGTTATTAAGCATTACAGCGGAGTTCTAAAGCATTGCTAATAAGGTACTTCCTTAGTAAAGGGTATGAATTTCTAACATTTTTCCACATCATTGTTTTATTATTTTTAAGCGACTTAGGGTTATATTTTTAGAGTATCTCTGATGCCAAGTGTTAGTGCAGAGGACTGAACCTCTGCCTCTTTGAGGAGTTACTCTCTATGACAATGCCACAGGATTAAAATTTTTTTCTCTTGTCTTAAATGTTTTTCAATGAGTCAAAAGTAATATTTAGTACCTCTGGTGTCTTGTGTTACCCCTCCACACAAGTGACTTAGGATAATAGTTCAATTTTCTGGTGTCTAGTGATCCCTCCCACTAATACATCTTTCATGCTGCAAAACTATTTGTCTAGTAACTTTTTATGTGACATTTAGAGTAATATTTAAAGACTATCCCTTTTGTGTAGTGTCTCCCTCACCCTCGTGCCTTTTGTGACAGAAGTGTAGCTGGTTCAGTTAGCATCCCAAATGTTCCTTTTACTGGCACGCTGACCAGGTAGCCAGATACATGACCCCCCTTACCCTATCCATTCAGGTCCTTTTTTGTGCCCTGCCCCATCTCTCCTTTAACATATTTTATCTTAAAAAACATTTATTCTTTTAAATTGTAACAAACTGCTACAAATGTTGCAAAGAGTCGCTACAGTTTATATCTGCCTGCATAGAGCACTTTAACACTCATGTTTTACTTTAGAATAAGAAAAAAACATTCTTTTTAGACTATAGCAATCTGCTTGCTGAAAATGTAGCAAACAGCTGCTACAGTTTATATCCTGCATGCATGGAGCACTACAGCTCTCATATTTTACTTAAAAAAAAATCTTCTGTTTAAAATATGGCAAACAATTGCTACACTTTATACCAAGTGCTCAGGTTTTAGTTAAAAAAAAACAAACAAAAAAAAACATTTTCTTTGTTTTTACTGGTAAATTGTAGCAAATTATTTGCTACAATGTAGCAAGCAGTTGCTACAGTTTAGAGCACACATGACATACTACAATGCTCATATTCGACCACAAATGCAATACCAGCTTTTAAAAGCCAATATTCCATTAAAGAGAAATCGTGATGGGCTGATCGAGTCCCCTAATTCTTTATGCCTGGGGCAGTTGTTGCACTCACCCCACCCTAGCTACTCTACTGTTTTGCACTGCAGAATTTTTGTTCTATTGACTATTTAAGTTGACAGACTAATATATAAGATTATATCTGGTGTCTAATAACCACCAATATTGCAAGATTTGCTCATTAGTCTAGAAGAGTTTAGAGGTATGATATCTCCCTGTGGGCACCCATGTACACATATACACACACACACACACACACACACGCACACACACGCACATACACGCATGCACACACACGCACACACATGCACACACACACACACACACACACACACACACACACACACACACACACACACACACACACACACACACTCACCTGAGACCATTCATGTCTCTGCACACACAAGCATGAGTCCACCCACATGCACACATGCACATATGCAATTTCACTATTGCCTTCTACTAAACTCTCTGTAACTTACCTTGAGCAAAATCTCATCTATTAAAAGTAATGGGTGAACTTGAACTTTTGGCCAAGTTAATTAATTTGGAGAGATGAGTTTACTTATGCAGTCCTACTGCAGGCATTTCCAGGGAAAAGCACATGGCTAATAAGCATGGGGCACTTCCCAGAATGCCTTATCATATTGCTTGGACAAGGAGACATCCCCTACAAACCTTGTAGGATCACTACAGCGGGCCTGTCTCTGAATCAGAAAGGGCCACCATAATTGGTGGAAGGCCTTGATAGATCCACTTCTGCCAGCGACCTTTTCTGAATCAAGTCCAGACTATGGCAATGATAAAAAAGAAGAGTAATATATATGAGAATGGATTAAAATGTATATTTTGTAAATCGGTAAAATTTGTGCATGTTTGCATCTGTATATAATAGGCAAAATAATGTTTATATAAGTGTAATTAAAGATCTAAATATCACCAACAATTTTTCTTTTATCCTTTTACATGCACTTGAGCTACCACCAACTCAATCAGATGAGACCAGGATTTAGCACCTTATCCATAGGACAGCACACAGAGAAGTGCAGCACTCACCTTGTACTGCACTGCATTTTATTTATATTTGCACCTAGGCACAGGGAGCAGGTACTTGAGAGGCTTAAGAATGTGTTATATATTCCAAATATGTTGCTGTTGAGTTGGCATTATCTGACATATGTAGATAGATAGATAGATAGATAGATAGATAGATAGATAGATAGATAGATAGATAGTTAGATAGATATTCTTAAAAGTGACATTTATTTTCAATGGAAGTTTATCACAAGAGCTCATTCTATTTTGAAAGGCAAAATGGCTCAGCAAAATTTACAAAAAACCCAAGTTTAAGTCCTCTGTGACAGAATGGCATTCTAAGCTGCAGTGTGTAGCTATGTCTACAAATGCAGTATTTATTAATGTTTGCTATGAAATGTCAAATTGCAAATAAAATATTTCAGGGAATATGTAAACCTTAATAGATTGTATAGGCATTTAGAAAGGTGGTCTCTTATTTGCCTTTTATTTATAAAAGGTTGGCATATCAATTCTGTTTAGTATGTTCAGGGTCTAGACTATGCCTGTATTGGTTCTGCACTGGAAAAAAAGTAAAAACTGTAGAATTTAGTTTGCATTCTTCTACTTTCAGCTTTTTCCCAGTTAGGTGTCACCACAACGGGCCACCTGTCTGCTCATGATTGGCAGTGGAGTTTTACAGTATTGATTTGCCAGCCCAGCACCCAACCTTCCACAGAAGGCACACACATACATACACACACACACACACACACACACACACACACACACACACACACACACACACACACACACACACACACACACACACACACACACTCAAACATAGGGCCAATTTAGAGGGTCCATTCCACCTACAGCATGTCATTGGGAGGAAACCGGAGTGCCTAGAGGAAAACCACATGACCACAGGGAAGACATGCAGACTCGGCACAGAAGGCATCCCAGCCAAGGATCGACCCAGAGAACCTCTTGATGTGAGGTGGCAATGCTAACTGCTGCACCACCACGGCCGCCCAGAATTTAGTTTGCATTATAACAAAAAATAAATTAAAAATACATGATATTCTCTTAAAATATGACATTTACTATCACTGGAAAAATGCAGTGACTAAAATAGCCAAGATCAGTGGATTGCTGAATTATAGAAACTATCAGTGAGGCCTTAAAAGAGTAGGGGACAAGGTTGAGTGGAGCAGTTAAGTGGGAGAATTTTCTTGTGGGGTGTTAAGTGTAAATTTAGAAAACCCTAGCTGTAGAGTACAGAGAGAAACAGGAGGGGGGTGTCTATGGCTTCAGAGCACAAGTCTAGAGAAAGCAATGTTAATAAAGGATTGCTGAGATGGGAATGTGGGGGTGTGGGGGGGTGTAACTGAGGTTAATGTGCACACCAATGCCAGCGGAAAAAAACAAATAGCACTTATAGTTCTTATTAAAACAATACATTTGTTTTTAATTAAAAAAGACAAGTTAGTTACTCTGTGTAAGGGCAGAATACTTGGGAGATGTATATAGAGCCAGGTAGGATTTTTTTCTTGAGATTTGTAGCTGTGAACCAGTTCTTGTGATAGATGCATGATACTTTTAGCCAGAAAGACCTTTCCAGCCCAGTTATTTTCAGCAGGGGGGTGGGGATTGTGAAATTCCCATTTAGGTAACTGTAATATAGAAAATGGACAATTAGTAAAGAGTGAAAAGGAGTGGAAGAAGTAGTTGGCGATAGAGAAAAAGACAGGAAGGAGCAACAGAAATGAGAGAGGACAGACTACAAAACAGTAGAGCAATGGGAGGCAATGAATAGCAGTCTAGGTTGAAAGGAGGGTAATGCAGGTTAAAGAACAGTGAGATCAGTTACGTTTTCTGGAAAACACAAGAATAACTCAGTATATTCCCCTTCCCATCGCAGTAAGGAGTAAAGAAAATAAAGTGGATAAAAGCTGAAAATGCAGTGCTAATTTAAAAACTGTACGCTCAGTTACAACACCTAAGTTAGGAAGTAGCTTCTGTGAACATTTGAGCTTATCAGCTAGAAAAGGTCATATCTGAAGATCAGTTTAGTTCACAAATTACCATAATCAACAGAACATGCTGGAGGGACAGGTTCATAACCCAGAGACTGCCCATGCTATGGAATAGACTTCCCATACATGTCGAGCAGAGCACCTCACTGGAGGAGAGAAATCTTGATGAGTGGATGGGAAATAGAAAATTCACCCCATGGATCACTCCAGTGGCTCTACTTGAAAGAGGCACTAGGAACTAAGGTCGGGTGGCATGATGCCAGGGTAATCCTATGAGCTAGGCTTGCAAAGGCTGCAGGACCATTAGCCTAGTACACACCTCTGAACCTATAAAATAAAATTTCTTAAATAAATTGGCAGCTAGAGTCAGGGTGAATGCCTCAATAAGTTGAAATGTTTGAAAGAGATGTTAAGGATTTAGCTAGCTTCAAATGAATGAAGTGCAAGGTAGACATCCATTTTGTATCACTAGCAGTAGGACAATACCATTATAACTGAAGCTCAGTTTTAGTTAAAAATTAAAATCCTAGAATTAAATAGAGGGAAGCTACATCAAGAGGATGCCTCTATAAACTGAAATGCTAAAAACATTTGTTATGGATTTAGCTAGCTTCAGATAAAAGAAATGTAAAGAAGACATCAGTTTTATGTTAAAAGAATAAAATTTCAGCATTAAATAGTCAGATAGCGTGACACTATGTCAGGAAGGATGCCTCGTTAAACTGAAATACTTAAAAGATGTGTTAGGGAATTTAGCTGGGTTCATTTAAATGAAATGCAAGGTAGACACATTTTAAGTTCCACACAGTTAAACAACACCAATAGTGGGTTAAAGATCTGACATCCAAGGCATATTCAGGAATATGCCATATAAATTAAAGATGAGTGCTTCTGTTACAGCAAAGCACGTGGCTCAGTTAGGCTGAGTAGGGAATACAATTTCTGGACGCTAACAGTGTAAAACATTACAAGCAGTTTTAATGCCTGCCACCAGCATAATACTCTTAGAGTCACTAGTTTTTTTAAAGACTTATAGGCAAATGTTTATGTAAAGGTATGGCATTCAGGTGCAAGGAAGTTATAGGACCACTCTACTTGGCCATTGTCAGACCTATCATGACATGTGCAACAGATGGAATTCCCACAAAGATTTTGTACCAGGAGAAATCAGGAAGTGAATATTCTATTCTACACTGGTCACCTAAAAGCTCTGTCTCTGTATTGAGTCTCCTACAGGCTTTTGAGAGACGATTTTTGCCTGGTTTTCAGGGCTTCCTCAGACCCAGCCCTGATGGATCTGTTGTGCATGTGCAAAACAAATCCTACCAGAAACACTAGATCCAGGGGATATGAACTTCACTTGTGAAATAAACAGATTATGCAACATGAAGGATCCCTGCACTATGGAATAAGCTCCTCATCCATGTAAAACAGAGCTCATTGATGACGCTATTCAAATAAAACCTTGACAATTGGATGGGAGATCATAAATTTACCCCAAGTCTGTCCTCCATGTCCCGTATGGGCAGAGGCTGTTAACGGGAAAAGTATCCTAAACTAAACCCCCCATACAAATCCTTAGTTATTCTCTACTAACAATGCCTCCCCAATAGACATCCAAAATACTTGTGACCCAAATGGTTTGGTGTGTGCTGCTAGGCTTATAAGGGCCCTAGTGGTCATTAGCCTAGTAACAGCCTATGACACTCTATCCTGATATCAGAAAACAAGAAGCCATACCACATCCTGGCCAAGTACTGAACTCTACTCATGATACCCAGAAAATATGAAACATACTATAATAAATTGGAGTCTGTCTCCATTTTGTAAAACAGTATATGTTTGGGGAAAATTAACTACTCCTCCATATTCTAGCACACTTAAATCTCTAGAAAAAATATGTGCAACAATTCCTTGACTTTAGCATTGCAAATTCCCTGGATCAAACAGTGTCCACCCCCACTATAGGCGCAAGCATAGTTGACCTTGGCCTTATCAGGACAATCCCTGTCTGCTTCTTACACATTGCCATACCCTCAATGGTCAGATCATATCACAACTTTGTATTTTTTACCACATCATCCCAGTACAGGTCAATGACCAACACAGGCATCTTCAGAAACTTCTCCAATGCTAGTTTCCCCATGTTTGATTATGATTTGAGATGGTTTAATAGTCTTCCACCCCATGATGATCCTATAGCAAATGCTCTTGCAAATTCCCAAAGTTTATATGACCATCTCAAGTCTTTCAAAGAGGCTCATGCTCAGATTCTTCAGAAATAAAATGCCAGGTTTTGAAACAGACTTTTTGTGGAACTCATCTATAAAAAATTGCTATAAAAGGCAAAAGTTCATATCCTAAAAGAAAAGAACAGACTATTAGTATGTTATAAACAATCTGAAAAGGATTATCAAATAACTCTTAAGCAAGATCAAATCCTGCCTGTGTAAGCGCAAAATATTCTATAATTATGTAAAGAACCTCAGAAATAATGCCCATCATTAAAATTAGCTTATCCCTAATGATATCTCACTCAGACTTTGAGAATATAGCTAACTTCCTTGCAGAAAAATTTAGTAGAAGCTTCTCCCTCTGTCTCATCGATGATTCCCATTACCAAGTAACTAGTACATATTCACAGTAAATACCTCTGAGAAGATAATAAAAGCACTCTCAAAGCCCGCAGATGCAAGCTGCATGAGTCCAGGTAACATACCAGACTATTTCCCACTTAATATGAAGCATGCCCAATCAGATATCTTCCTTAATCTATCCAGCCACACTTTCCCAACTAGATATATACCGAAAGCCTGAGGAACAGCTGTTGTAGTTCCTTCCAAAAGGCAGGATGCCTGGCCTAAAAAGCTGTAAATGACCAACTTCTGCTTGATCTACTACAGATCTACAAGACTAATTATAATAACAATGCAATATCAAGGGGACTAAATCTATACTGAAACACAAATAAGACTTATTGGTGTGGCACATATTTCTCCCAAAGCCTATCCAGCTTCATTTGTTGAAAGACTGGATGTCATCTTGAACCTCACAAAAATAAAATAGGGAACATCCAGTCCCCAGAACCTAACCAGTGTGGATTTGTAAGAGGTAGATTATACCTATTTTCTTTGAAAGAGTCCAGAAGTTCTACATCAGGGTAACTCTGACTAGACAGTTTACCTCTACTTAGTTATGGCTTTTTGACATCATCCCCGACAATGGTATTATTGAAAAAACGTATAAACTCAATATAAATCTCTATGTAGCATACTGAATTGCCAAGTGGCTTACTGATAAGCACCACTCTATTATCATTAATTACATATTATCCTCCAAGGGTCTTGTCTCCATTGATATCCCTCTTTACTCTCTTTGGGGACCACTTCAATTTGGCATCTTTTTCACTGAAATCAAATCTAATATCAAACAGCTCTGCTAAACAGATGTGTAGATGACTGCAAGGTTGTAGTTATCATCAACTGTCCTGAAAATCAAATATGCCAAGAGGGCCTAAATTTTAACTAAATCAAGTCGGGATCACAGTCTAAAGTTGAACACCAAAAATGTCTTATATACCTACCATATAAACAACACTCTCCTTAAAACAGATGTCATTTGAGACCTAGGAACCTTCATGAGCAATATACTACCCTATAACCACTACATATCCACTGTATTTAAAAAAGCCACTTACCTTTCCTATCTGACCACTAAAGACATTCTTCTCAGTTCAAAGAGGCCATATTTCCCCTCTCATCATCCTTCCACTGGTCCATATGAAAATATAATGCACACTTCAGTATGTACCTGTCCAAATACCTAACACAACTCTTTAAAAGTTTTGAGCTTCCTATGTTACCCAAAACATTTAAAATCCCTGTCTCTCTTCTCGGTCTCCTTTAGATTTATATGGAAGTGATCTATGTATGACCTAAAAAGCTGTAAATAAGCAAGTTTTGATTTATCTGCTACTTATCCACAAGAGCCATAGCAATACAAAACACAAGATTAAGGCCTGAGTCTATATTGCAACATGAATAAGAGTTGTTAAAGTAACATATTCTTCCCTAAGAATGAATCACCTCTGAAATAAACTGCTGCTGTCTGTAACGTGTCCATCACATACCTTTCAACCTCTTAATACAAAAAATCTTGACAAAGCCAAAATAATGGGGAGACAGAGGCCCAAAAATAGTTATACATTTTAAAATATTGCTCCTATTAACTTAGAAAGTTGCTGGAATAAAAGATTTAATGTTAGCATACATTTTCAGAAGAATATGGACTCTGAAACTCAAAAGTATGTCATTATCTAGTGACCTTATTTTTCAATGCTTAACCAGAAAATCACAAATTTTATGAAGAACAGACTAAATATATGAGGAAAAAATCTGGACATTGTGCAAAGATCTGGACAGTTAAGAGGTAGGTCCATCATTATCCTCAAATCTAATATAGATGAATGGATGGAAAACCACAAATTCACCATAGGCATATCCCCTCATTCCTTATGGACCGGGACAGTAACCAGTTGGGTATGCCAGTGAGAGTGTAGTGGTTAGCATTAAAAATACTGGTACTTACATATATCGCAACCACATTTTTGTGGTAATACTGCTCGCTTCCTGGTGTGTCATTTTAACTATAAGTATATGCAGAATCACAATGACAATGTTAACTTTATTAAAAATCATTGTTTAGGTAGGAAAGACAGTATAACATGTAAGGAATGACTGCTTGTTTCAAGATATGCCATTTCCCCAACATCATGTCACTGGAAATACATTTTCCGCAACAGTTATGTGTAACACAGATTCCATATCTCAAGCCGTGAGCCGCTAAATGTAATAGACTCACACGCTGACAGTTGTACACTTGTCTACTACTTCTTGACAGCTACAAAAAAAAAAAAAAGCTGCCAAACTTTGCAGCATACAGTTTATAATAAGAGTGATGGCAGGGAATGCGATGACAAGCCTTAACCCTTTTATTCTTTACTGGTACCATTATCAGTGCTGACATGCGAGTACATTCCGACGGCTTATCAGTGCATTACCGATCAAGAAGCGGCAAGTGCAAACAGAATAAGTACACCAAAAACATGATCTGCACCATTTTCCATGATACCCCTGCCTAAAACAACCTTTCAATGTGAAGGAAAATACACTTAGTGACACAACGGCAGCATCAATGTTTACAACTGCCCACGGGGAAGCGAGCGGTATTACCGCGGAAATGTGGTTGTGATAATACGTAAGTACCAAAATACATAACTGATCTATTCCATCCATCCATCCATCCATCCATCCATCCATCCATCCATCCATCCAGAACCCTTTTTGCCCATTTTTGCACATGGGGTTGGGGTATCACCTCAGCAGTAATAATCATCTAGAGCCAAGGTTTACCCTGCCAGGTAGCTAACTGCACCTTATGGCCCTATTAACCTATGTCCTTGTGCTGCCTTTGTGGAGGGCCACCATGTAACTATTATTAGGAGCAAGAATTAAGTATTCAGACTTATGCATGGTATCAGCTTTCCCCTCTTTCCAAATTGTTTTCTTTGAGTGGAAATAAATGCACAGGGAGCAAAGGGTGGGCAGAGGATGCTGATAAGTAGTAGTCTGACATTAAAGCGGTAAAATGAGTGTAAATTAGTTTTGAGTATATGACAGTTCATAAAATGTGCTTTCGTGAACACTGCAGTTTTCATTCTCAGGGTAAATTAGCAGATTTGAGTTATGTCTGACTTTCAGATCTTTTGGGGAATTAGGTATACAAGTGTTATTTAACTTCTGCAGTTTAGAGTAACATATACAATGACAAACGTAATGCCAGCTTCCTGGATGGTTTGGGCAAATCATAAGAGCAGTCAAGTCGTATGATAAATTACTTATTGACATACCACAGGTTAACTGATGCTTTGAATGTTTTTTCAAACAGGTAAAATAAAAATACTAATAATTGGTTTACCTATACATGCTAGACCTTTATAACATTTATCTTGGAACTTATTTTCCGGGTAGTCTTACCGCATTAGGTCATGGAGCAATTGATGTTCCCCCTGTTATTATTACATGATGAATAATCAGGTGCCTTGAGGTAACATTGCTATCAACAGCTGCCTTAAATACATAACCCTTGACCCTTGACCTTGTATCTCTTCCACTATCCATTACCAAATCAAACTTAAACTCTTTATGCATCTTAAATGTTTTATATCCTATTCGACATTTGTCCTAAATATATTCTTCCTTCTATTTTCTATCCTTCTGTCTAATCCTCTCTCTACACCTCAATCCTGCCTGTTGAATAAAAAAAAATAATGTAACCTGCAACATCACTTTTATTTAATATCATCTATCTAGTACATGTTCCATTACTGTATCTACCTATTTGTATTTATGTATTATTAATTACTTATCTTGGGTGTGCTTTAATACTTGCTATAGTCTTGTTTATGTACTGTGCTTTAATTGTATGTATTCATTTGGAGCTTTGCTACCCGGGCCTCCACTGAAAACCTCTCTTTTGACCACCACATTGCCACTGGGGTCAGAAAGTCCTTCTATGTGGCACATCTCATTACTAAGGGTGTTGCATCACCGAAGAAAGAGGTCATTGTCTCCCTCTGCTCTTCCCTCATTAGGCTAATCATCGAGTACAATGCCCAATTTGGCATGTACCTCAATATACACCTGCAACAACTGGAGAGGCCGCAAATGTACCTCACAAAGAGGATCCTAGGCCTTAAGCACTTGTCCTATATGGACAGACTAAAAAAACTCCAAATATTTTCTGTCTCATATCGCCTACTTAAAGGCGATCTCTGCTTGACTTGCAAAGCCATGTCTGACCCAGCTCTGTTTGAAATGCTACATGTAAAGAAATCCCAATCCCTCCTCACCACATGCCCCAGAGACCTCAACCTCATTACTGCAATTAACAGAACATGCTGGAGGGACAGGTTCATAACCCAGAGACTACCCATACATGTCAAGCAGGGCAAATCACTGACCCTGTTCAAGAGAAATCTTGATGAGTGGATAGGAAACAGAAAATCCACCCCAGGGATAACTCCAGTAGCTCTACTCGATAGATACACTGGAAACTAAGGTCAGGTGGCACTGTGCCAGGGTAATCCTATGGCTAGGCTTGTAAAGGCCCTAGGGCCGTTAGCCTACTACACACCTATGAACCTATGAATGTAAATACATGTTTATACATTTCAGTGACACATTCTTATACATATACAACCATACATACATACATATACAACCAATACCAGCCAGAGAAATTCAGAGACGCCTCAGTAAATTAAAACCATGCTCTCTCTCCTGTGACGACCTCCCACTAGAATACTTAAATCTTACTGCTGAGGCCATAGCATACCCTGTTAGCATTCTGATCAATTGCTCAGTTACCGAATCCTGTGTCATCAACCTCAGAAAAAAATCCATCACCCCACTTCACAAAGGAGGTAACTCCAATGAACCCTCTAACTATTGTCCAATCTCTATCCTGTCCCCACTATAAAAACTCCTCGAAAAGGGCATCCATAAACAATTACTTCACCATCTCACACAACAACCTACTCACCCCCACCACCCCACCAACCATGGATTTCACCCCTCACACAGCACAAACACTGTACTTGTCTCCTTCATGGTATTGTACAGAGATCCATTGACTCAGACAATATTACTTCTGTACTACTACTACACCTGTTGAAGGCTTTCAAAACAGTATCACACAAAAAAATTCTACAACACCTTTCTAATACCGTCTGCACCCCACCCACCCACTAATGGTTTAATAGCTATGTCAGTATCAGGCAACAATGTGTAAAATGGCAAACTACTCTATCAGAATACCAAACCAACCAAACTGGAGTACCACAAGGGTCCATACTTGGACCTTTACTCTTTAACATATTTACCAACAACCTCCAACACCTCCAACAAATAACCCAAGATACCTTCACATCAATCAAACCTGGTTAACCAAATCACAACTACTCCTTAATGCCAAAAAACAAAGCTTCTACTCTTCACAACAAAACCCCTCTCACCTGACTCTCACTTTCATATTTTCTCCCAAAGCAACACAGAAATTGAAGTAATATCCCATGCTAGACTATTATGTATTACCATTGATAACAAAATTACATTTGAACAACATATTGGTAATGCCATTACAAAAACCCACTGCATATTAGAAGCCTTATACAGACATAAACATGTCATGGACTGCACCACAAAAAAGCTCTCGAAAACACTTACTTGTTCCCCTCCCTATTATATGGTGCCCCCATTTTCACTAACCTGCACCCATCTCTACAAAATAAGCTCCAGTCCTGCTAGCATAAAATTTCCAAATTTGCCACAGTTAGCTTGTACCGCCCTCATCACTGCCAAGCCTTAAAAGAATTAAACTGGATGGAATTTCTACATCACTTTAACCTCATTCAACAGTCCATAGTACATAAAATTGTCTACAATCCAAACAACTGCCCTGCCTTAAGAACATTTTAATACCCTATACCCCAATCAGAACCCTTTGCTGTCAAAATAACAATTCATAACTGTTCACGTACCAAACAAAAGAGCTGGACACTGCCTTTATTCATACACTGTCACTGAACTATGGAACGCACTTCCAACCAGCATAAACACCATTTGCTACTTCAACAAATTTAAAAGCACTCTAAAGAACTACCTACTAAATACTAAAATGTGCCCCTGCATCTATCCAAATAGGTAAACACCCTACTCTCCTTGAGCCTTCCTCTTACTTACCCTAATCTTTACCCATCAAAACCAGTAGGGAACTCTTTTTGATCTAACAAACAACTCTGTTCTTACTATAAATCTCACTAACCTTAACAATCATTGTAATCCCTCATCCCTTTAAAACTACCCCACTAGTGATTTTTCTTTCCCTTTATTAATTCTTTCACCCTAACACTACCTCTCTAGTGAGCTTTTCCTTTCATAACTTTCAACCTATTTCAATATTTACAACAAAAAAATGTGCATGTATGTGTGTATGTATGTGTATGTATGTGCGTGTGGGTGTTTATATATGTCTATATATATATATATATATATATATATATATATATATATATATATATATATATATATATATATATCATAAATTACTGTTTTACTGTCTGATATTGTAACTTCCCACAATTTATTAGTGTCAAATTTGTTATATTGTACTGTATTATACTGTAATTTATGTAAATTCAGTAAATTCTTGTCAAATACTGTGTAATCATAATGTGTTTGTAGAGCTTTTGTTTCCAGGCCTCTGCTGAAAATGGGTTCCTGTCCCAGTCAGACTTTCCCGGTCAAAAATGTCAATAAATAAATAAATAAAATAAATAAATAAATATACCTCATGATTCATGAAGTTTGCGCCAGGCGCAGGCGTAGCGTAGGCGGTATAACGCCAAATATGGCCGCCGAGCGATTCAGGTACGATCCAATTCCATGTGCACTACCAGCATACGCCAGATCTGCGCAGCTCCCCTTGTAGGTATGCAAATCACCCCATGCACAGTACTGCAGCATGCAAATTAAGGTACATAGCAATTCATAAAGTGGCGTAGGCATAGCATAAGCCTACAGAAATGTAAACAAAAAAAAAATGGTTTACATGTTAACAAACAGAACATTGGAGCCTTGGAAGTGGACCACATTTATGTATTACAAAGTTAACATATGCCAATGGCTAAATATACAGCCAATGGCATAAGAAAAGATGAACAACACATAAAAAATAACATTTAATGTCACGGCCACAGTAATGCAAAGTACAACCGTAGGGCATGTGTGCGCAAATGGGAACACAAGGAAAATATATACAAATGTCATAAAATAGCAATGTAACACAAATTATGATTTCACCATAATATTCAATGGTATGCATGCTACACCACAACCAAGCTGTAAGGGTTGTTAAGGGCCTGTGACAGTGTTCGGCATGGTAACTATGAATTAGTAGTCAATGTCATGCAAATGAGGCAAGTAATAGTGAATCGCAAATGTCCCGCTGGCCTAAGGATGTACAATACGGTGCAGCGCTACAACACTGAGGAGTGGTCTGGAGGAATACATAACATCAGCAGTGGGGTGTGCCACGGCAGCTGTAAGAACATTGGAGCAATGCAAATCTGGGCTGCCCATTGCTAAGCAAAGCCGCAGGACAGGGGCGTTGATGTAGGTATAGCTTTTCTCAGCTGAGAGCACACATGGTGCCCAAAAGCGCATGTGTACTTGGATGAAAACGTGCCCGAAACCCGGTAAGCGGACTCACGTGCAGCGCACCGCAGCCCAAAAAGGAAGTTTAGGGGACGACAATAAGGAAATGCCACAGTAGGGTAATTGGAGTACAACTGAGCAATTAACACCTATTAACTCACAGTGGGCAATTGACACCAGCTAATAAGGCTGCTAGCAGCAACCTGCAGAACAGGATATGGGAGGTGTCAGATTACAAAGAAAAGAGAACTGTAACAGCCGAGCAAAACAAACCTGCAGTAGATTGGCAAAAGAACACATTTTGCAAGACAATCCTGGTTTAGGAAAGTGCAAAACAAGAAAGCAGGCTGCTGGATGCATGCCAGACAATGGGAGGGGAATCATTAAGAAAAGTTGAGGCAAGGGCAAGAGGTAATCCATGGCAGCTAAATGTAATTCAACACCAAAGGCAGCACAATAGCAGTATCTGTGGTAAAACACAAGATACCCTGCAGCTCCGAATGTACATACACACCCTATGACATCATCAGTGATCAAAGCACAATAGTATAAAGTGTGAAGGCACCTCACACACACTTGTGTATTCCCAAACACTGCACCATCAGTGTAAACAGATGGGAACTTTTACAATGTACTTGTTGGGAGCTGCCATAGCTGTGATTCATCAGCATGTGTTGGAGACTAAAGGTGTTGTGGAGGATGATGCTGACAACCACCTCAGGCCCTGGATGAGGAGAAGAGTGTTCAGACTAAGGGTAACCTACCAGGGGCTACATGATCTGGAGATAGTAGAGCATTACAGGGTGGACAGGGACATCATACAGCAAATAGTTGAGCTGTGCCAGCCACGCCTGAGATCCAGAAACAACAGAGGGGAACCCATCCCAGTGGACATGAAGGTATGTGTAAGCTTGAGAATACTAGCCACAGGTACCTTTCAAAGGCCAACTGGAGATATCATGGGGATCTCACAGGCATCAGCATCCAGGGTACTCCACCAGTTCCTGGATGCCATGTTACCACATGCCAGTGAACATATATACTTCCCCCGAACTCAGGAGTTGGCCAGCAATATGCGTCTCTTCCACCATGTGGCACACTACCCAGAGGTACTGGGGTGCAATAGACTGCATGCACATACATATCAAGTCACCACCTGGAGACCATGGTAGGCACTACATAAACCGCAAGGGATACCACTCCATCAACTTTCAGGTCATATGCAATGCCCAGGACATTATCACGGATGTGTGTGCTGGCAGCCCTGGAAGCTACCATGACTCCCACATCTGGCATGCCTCACAGCTGTATCAGGTATTTGTCAGGGGGGACATCCCATATGGCCACCTTGTGGGGGATGCTGGCTATGCACTGGAGCCGTGGATGATGACTCCCATCAGAAATGCACACACACCCATGCAAGAACACCATAATGAGGCACACACACAAACCAGAATCATCATAGAGTGTGTGTTTGGGATGCTGAAATCACGGTTCCATTGCTTGGACATATCTGGTGGAGCCTTGCAGTACTCAACCGGCACGTGTGCCCACATCTTCATAGTATGTGTCATGCTACATAATATGATCCTGCAGAAACAGCTGCAGCAGGGACATAATGGTGAAGGCCCTCACAGCCCACCGCAATTGCCAAGGCCATCACAGGCACAGAGGGATTTAGACCATGAACAACCTATGCCAGCCCCAGTAGGCAGACAGAGGCATGTCCAATATGCCCACACCTTGGCAAAGAGAGAACGTATAGCACATACACTGACAGTGTAGGCCCCTATGGACTGGCACACTTCTCCACCTGCACACACAGTAAAATGGATGGCACACACACACGATCATCTGCAAATTGTAATGTATAGGTGGCCTACTGTGTTAATCCTACATAGGCAGCCCTCAACTATTGCACACACAACAGCTATTGGAACAAGGAAAGTCAACACCTGAACAGTAAACGAAACTAACAGCATATGTTGATACTGTATGTATAGGTTCCTAGGTACATCGGTAGGTACATGCCCGATTATCAGAGGCCATTCAGCAGCCTAGGAAAAATGTGTCTGCTATCGCCACCCCATCAATTAACCAACTGTCCCTCTGTGGACCAGAGCCAGTTGCGGGATCCACATGTGTAACCACTGTTCCCCACCTACTCTGCATGGATTCCCCGGTGTGTTAATGAGAGCCTCCATATAATGTAATTAGGGATGTAGTGCCAAAGCATGGGGAGTACCCATGACAGGTATCTGCCAGCCCAGCATTCTCCAGTTATGGTTGTGTCAAGGTGTAGCACATTACAGTGTGTGGCTCACTCTGGCATAGATTCCCAATGCTGGAGCACATCCAATAAACATCACTTGGACATACCATGAATTGGTATCATCCATATGTAAACTAACTGAGTTACACATTTAACTGCAGTATGGAGGAACAGCTGTAGTACAGTCCACATACAAAACACCATTAACACCTGTACAAACACCAGATGACCAAGTGGTAAAGCCACTGACTGTGTCGTGTATGTACCCGGTTCCACGTCCTGCAAGGTCCGTTATGTAATCCTGATGGCATGAATAATGGATGTTGGATGTAGGTCATTAGAGCACGTGTAAGCACATGTTAGCGGGTTTATGCGGCGGCAAGTGACGGTAAGCGTCGTTTAAACATGACTACATGGATATGCGCAACACAGGTCTAAGCTTTGCCAAGTTCTGCACAGATCACGGTCAAAGATGTCCAGAACAGGTGAAACCAGCATTATTCATCCTTGTACTAACAGTACCCGCTCTGAGAGGTAAAACGACCACTGGGAGGAGTAGAACACGCAACCATGTACACAATCACCTACCACTAGGTTACCTGAGATGTACCAACGGCAGGTGTGTATTGTGACAGGTTAAAACACAAAAGGGCGGAGTTCAGCAAACAGAATACACCGCCGTGTACATACGGAAATACATATATCTGCGAATATATAGACAGGTTAACGACTTGTACACAACCATGGAGGTACAAATGAATAGGATACTGCCAACTACCGAATGCTTTAGATACCGACATGCGTAATCAAGAAGCTTAAAGAACAAAAGACCACAGTACCAGAACACTATAACCACGAGTAATATTATCACGATGTTAAGGGACATTTAGTTATTGCTGCCGGTGCTGCGGTCCAGGTAGGTACTGTGTTTAAGTGTGGTTACGATTGCTGTAGTGTGTGTAAGTGCATGTTGATAGTGCGGTGTGTGTTTCCGTGGGACTGTAATGTGTGTGTGTGTGTGTGTGTGTGTGTGTGTGTGTGTGTGTGTGTGTGTGTGTGTGTGTGTGTGTGTGCGTGTGTTTGCATCATGGGTCTGTTCATGCTAACTCAGCGGTAGATTATTACAGTAGTTGTGGTCATAGGCGGCCTTAGGCATATGGTTACCACCTGTCCCACTTTGAGAGGGACAGTCCCCCTTTGGCCAGTTGTGTCCTGATAAATATTACAAAGGGCAAATGTACTGAGATTGTAGGACATAATGATGTCCCATATATTAAGTAATAGTTGCATTAAATAGTTATTTCTGTCTCTCAAATACGTAAATTGTACAGGAGAAATAATAAGCAACTAAAGTGCTACAAAAATAAGGTTTTATTTAGGGCAAAAGTAAGTTCTATCCTTTGTACTGACAGTGGGTATGTGTCAGCCTCTAAACCCTGATGTGTGCCCTGCAAATGTCCCACTATGGCCATTTGAAAAGGTGGCAATCCAAGCCCAAGAGGGATTGAAGAATCAACATCACCTGCATGCTATATAGGAACCAATTAACAATGGTTTAATGAATAAGCCTGCAATAACCATAGTATTAGTCTACTAAATGACAGGTCTTCAATTAGGGAAGGGGTCCCCACACACATATGGAATATGTATAAATGCAGTCCCCACAAACCTTTATCTGCTATGTACACCCACCTACATCTCCCCCATACCTGAAACAATTGCAATACAGACTGTAATAACATCACAAACATCTACTCACTCAATGACATCTGCAGAAGTGTTAACATACCTTGTGAGAGACACACTTGTAATGGCGGCATGTGAAATCGTTGCTGTTGTACAATGGAACGGATGCCGATGTTACAGGTTTTGTTTGCAATAGTCTCGTATCAGATGGTTGAGATAACAGCTACACTCACATGTAGAACTATTTACTCTAGCTGTCACACACAATCCACGGGGGACATGAATTCAAAGTATCTGTGTTTCTCCATATAGCTGTTGCAATTCATCACAATAAAATACATCCAGACTGTCTCCCTCGAAGGTAGGGCAAAAGGACAACGCCCAAGTGGAGTATTCAATTATACCCCACTGTTGCCATGCAATTAGCCAATGGAGTAGCTACACAGCTGATGTGCATGTAATAATTTACTCTGGAACACCAACTGGTGGCAGGATACTACATCTTACAGGTATCCACGTATAAAATGATGGCTTGCCATACATTCAAACCATATGCTCATACCACTGAATCGTTTAAAGAGGAAAGGAGTAACACAAATATTATCATATACTCGGACCACTAAGAAGGTATGTAGAACACTCAGTATGTTAGTGTATGTAGTGCCTGTTCTGTATTAATGAAAGTGTACGCAATGCAGACAATGGGAAAAGGTATTATGTAGTGGTGTCTTGTTGAGCATAGTAACACTTGTAGAAATTGTGTGTACTGCTGTGGGCCACAAGGTAAACACCTCATACACCACAAGGGATGCTACATAAGGGCTTTAAACATAACAATTACACTCCAGCCCCTGTCGGTGGTAGGGTTTGTCCAACAAGTACGTGCCATAACAGGGGATAGTTTATGCTGATATACTGTAACAGTAGGCATATGTATGGGTGTATAACGAGAATAACATGCCTAAGGTGGTCCTGCTGTGCAATTATGCTTTGCATTATAGGATATGGTTTCAAAAATGTGAAAAGTACAGTACTGTAGGTAGATATGTCGAATATTTTACATAGCATGACTGTTATATTATGCAAACATAAGGTATGTGTATTGGAATGTACAATACACAATAACAGGATACATATGTCTTGTAGTCACCAGACAGTGTAACAGCATGATAGCTAATTGAAATGGAAGAGCTACTCAATTATCCATGCACAAAGGACATGTAATAGCTTCATAGGTTCATAGTTAGGTACTATGCTGTCTGGCCAAGTCCATTTGTAAGCCCTAATACAGTGTTTTCACTGGCGGCACCTCCCTAGGTTAGTGTCCTGTGCCTGTGAACAGCACAGCCATTTGTTTCCTGCACCTGTTTACAGTACAGCCACTGCAGTGATCCCTGGCATACATGTTTGTTCACCATCCACCCATCGAGGTATCTCATGAAGAGTGCTAGTGAGGGTCACTGCCTGATGTACATAGGAATCATGTTCCAAAGCATGGTGAGTGTCCGTTTCAGGAATGTATCCCTCCAGCACATGCTACTCATCATTGCATTTGGGTACATATCCCAGAGCATGTTGCTCTCAGTGGCTTTTGCTTATGTTGCTTATGTGGAACATATCCATCAATATTGGTGTGGACATGGGCCTTGTATGTTCAGCAGAGGTCACCTCTGAGTATGCAGTATGCAAATGACTACAGTTGGGGTTTCAGTAGTTGTGCTGCATACATCATCCTTTGGAGGTGAGTAGTACTGTTGGTGCGTTAATGTTGTGGTATTTAAAGCCATTGCTGTCCCGTAAGGTACACTCCAAATGGGGTGTTGTACCCTTGAACGTGTTTCATAAGTCAAGAGTATAGAGGTACAATGGCAGCCTGTGTTCTGGCTACAAACCCATTACAGATTAGGGTGGCCATGTAGAAGGATATCCACGCCCCCCTTGGCAATAAGGTTATCAAAGGAGTGGGTGCTATCTACGTGTGTACTAAGATCCCTTATAATGTCTTATGTATGTAGGGGACTACCACTTATGTGATAGTCACTGGGTGATTGTTGTAATCCAAAGGGGATGTCTATGCACCTTCTGGCATGCTGCTTGAGGCCATGTTACTGACACCAGGTATCCGTCACAGTAATATCCATATGGAGGGTGTCTGTATTAGCTGGTGAATCAATCATGGCCCCTAGTTTGCAGTCATCTGGAAACCTATTCAGGGAAAGTCTTTCTGTGCTAGACTGTACCTCAGGGAAGCATATAATGAACATGAGGGTCCCTATGACCAAGGACTGGGGTATGCTAATTGTAACTGATGTACAGTAGGAACTGCGGTATGCTACCCTCACCGCATGCATCCTGTCTGTGAGCCACTTTGCATAACATCTCAAGACGTATGGGTCGCTGTGCAGGTGGATGTGTATATTGACAATACCAGAATGCTGAACAGTGTTGAAAGCCAATGAGAGGACAAGGTAGGCTGTGTGGACCTCCTTACCATCATCTACTACCTTGGTAACTGTCTCAAAGGACTCCACCAGGTGTAGGAGCCATGTTGTGGCCCTAACAAATCCAACCTGGGTGGTATCAAAGGTTTGGAGGCCAACAATGTCTCTGTGAATGACTTCCATGATGATGTTCTCCATAGCCTTGCAGAACAGTCTAGTCAGGCATATAGGGCAATAGTTCCTCTTGTCCATTGTGGCGCCACCTCTGTGGAGTGTGATAACTGTTGCTGTGTGCCATTCAGGGTCCACAATGCCTTATACAAGGCTATTAGTGAATCTGTTGCCCCAGTGGGGAGCCATGTCGTTCTGAGGCTTGTGTAAATTGCAGCCTGGGATGTTGGATGGTCACATAGAGTGTGTGTTCCAGGCTTTCGAGAGAGCAGGTCTGAACTGCATAGTTGTGACTGCAGGGACTCTGCATTGATCCTGTATAGATGTGGGCCCTTTAGGGTGTGAGAGGGGTGTAAAGTTAGCTGCCAGGTTGTTGCTAATATCAGTCAGTTCTGTAATGTTTCTGCCTAACCGTTGTAAGTCAGAGCAGATGTGGGTATTGCCATCGAGAGTAGTGACAGACCTCCATAACGCTTAGTGGTAGTCCTTTGAATGTGTTGCAGTAATGTTTATGTAGCTAATGTTGGAGGATGTAAGAAGGGATCCCAGAATCCTACTGAGGCTGACCAGGGAGCTACCCCACCCATGGGAGTGTACCCTACTTTGCAACTGTCTCCTTCTGTCATGCAGTATGTCCATGGCAGTGGACCTCCAGAGTGGCGTCCATTATGTGGTGGGTACTGTCATGGCTGTTTCTGAGATAGCATGATCCATGCAGTCATGTAAGTGCTAATGAAGTGCAGCTGGGAATGTTTCTGCGTTTGTAACTATATTGTCCATCTGCACGGGTGTCATGACATTTACTACTTCTGTCATACAAAGTGTGAAGTTGGCTTTGTAGAAATATTGTACTGTGTTTTCCATGAAAGGTGTGGTGCTGGGATGTGGATAACAAGGGTGATTAGCATACATTTGGAACTGACCAACGAGGGGATAACCCCAGGTGTGTAACACCGGCCACACATGTTGGTAATGTCCAGGTCTAGGATATAGCTGGCCTTGGTGGTGGTGTGTATAGGTTCATACAGCCAAATGGAGTTTATTAATCCACAAAAGTGTTGGCCTAATGTGTCAGTACAAGAGTAGGTATCGCAGTTAGGTGTGGGGTAGTGTCAGTGTCGCATCAGTACTTCCTGTTTGAACCCTACTTTCCAGTACACCAAGAAATGAGGGCCATTAACCGTGGTGTATGGTGTGGAATCCATAGCAAGCTACAATTTGTATAGCAGTTCTGGCCACAGTTAGTTGCACTAGGATTGCCTCTGATGCATCGTGCTAAGCAACCAGCATGGAGGTGTGTACATCCCTGTGAAATATGGACACACCTCTGCCGTGGGTGTTCCGGTCCTGGTTACATGACTGAAAGGTGTAGTCTGTGTAATAGCCTGTCAGTGCAGGGGTGCTCTCCGGAGTCTAGAAGCAGGTCACAGTCACTGCAGAGACATCGAAGTGGTCCATTATAAGGAGAGTGTTGGATGAGTGTGTTTCAGATGAAGATGTCAAGCATTGAGTAACAATACCCTCAGGTTTTGCTTGCCTGTACCTGATCTGGTGGTGAATATGTTTCTGAAATGTGTCTAAAACAGGCAGTATAGGAGCAGCAAGAGCCTTAGATGTTACCCATAATCCCAGGGCTGACAAGTGCAGGCCATCTGTGCCAAAGCATTGTGGTTTGTCGACCATGTCATTCAAAGCAGACAGATACTGGATACACTTGGAATGACACCAGAAGCATAGGCAACCGTTGAAGTGAATAATTCTGTTGTTCTACAGTGTCATCAGTCTGGACTAATGCAGAATGCTTCTCAAGGCTTGGGCAATACCTGCCTGGGCTACAAGATCGGAGAGCTATTGCATGTCCTGGTACATGTAGTCCAGGAAGTTACATCTCAGGGCATTCACACTAACGTGGAGAATGACAGTCATATCGTACCTGTTGAGGAGTGACCTGAGTGCATAGGTTATGTTGTGGATCCTGTTACCCGACAGCCAGATGACAGTGACTATCGCCTTGTGTGGCCTGCTGTGTGGGACATCAGTGTGACTGCCTACAGAGTCACCTTTGACTAGTGTGTTGGGTATGTTATAACACCCTATTGGCTGTAGTTGATGGGCACACATGAGTCTGTGGGCTATAAGTAATTGGTGTTGTGTTTGGTGATGGGGGCTGCCTGTGTTGCCTACATAGAGTAGTATGGAGAGGCTCCGCAAATGTACTCTTACTATGTGTGGCCTGTGGTGGTGGAGATCTACTGAGACTATGTGATGAGTGGGGTGTGCTGCAAAAGTTTAACATCCCCACATGATTGTCAGGGTAAGTCTGGGTTGGACAAAGCATTGCCTCCAGCATGGCTACATATGTGCATCTCCCACAGGCTGTAGTGTCGTATGTTAGAAGGTGAACATTGACTGTGTACATGAGACGATTGCTATATTGCCTCATGTTGCCCATATTCATTATATAGACAGGCAATAACACTGGTAATTGATATTTGGACATGCCTGTCCAGTCAACCATTACTCACAACATATGTGAGGTAAGTGCGTACAACAGCTGTTGTACTGTAAGCATGCTGGAAATGTAAGGACAAACAGTGTTTACCTGTAGGAAATGAGTAGGATTGAGTGATATAGTAATTAGTAGCTCATGAAGTGTGTGCATGTTCTGAACAAGTGCTGAGCATGAATAAGCAATACAGATAGGGTGTTGGATAATATAAACTCACTGCCCCCCCCAATAGGTACACAATCACATATCCATGAACATGACAGAGCCCTTGTAACCATAACTATGATGGTACAAGGTACACTCCAGCTGCATGTGATCTGTTCAAATCCCTGGTCGTATAAAACACATATGGCAAAACAGTTTGCTCTACACATACACTGCCATGTAAAACATAGGTTCATGGCAGTCTGTGAAAATATGGAATGGATCACATTAACAGTTATCACAACCCACAAAGTGGAGACGCCACTCATAATGGGAGGCACAGCACTATTACCCTGCTGAGTATGGTCTGAAAGCCTATGAACCTTAATCAACGTAGATGTTGTTAGCAGTACAGATGTAGATGACAGTACCAATGAATTCACACTGCATAGCATACCTGTGACAGGTCAGAGGACATCATCACCCATACTGTATTCCACCTACACTCAATATACTACATGTACCTTCGTATGTCACAGGAGTGTTCTACCAGTGGCCTGTTCACAGAAGCAACACTACAAAAGGTGTCTGAGTGACATTTGCATATCACACCACTGGCAGCTACAGTAAAACAGGGTTAATGTTTTGTACTCCCCTGTCATTGTAGCCCATACCACACAGACAAATGGGAGGCATCTGCATATGTGAGAATGTGAATGGCCATGACCTAGGAGCAATAGCTGACTCAGTGTTGTGGACAACATACAGCATGGGCTTTGTGGGTGAGGTGTGTGACATATGTGCATAATCTGACAACTGCTTATTGCATTGTCACCGCTATGTTAATAACCCTGTACCCATTAACTACCACCTCGGCAGCGGTCTACATTATGGACACTGTGTGTAAGGGAAAGTGCTGTGCAGTTTACCTCCCTGAGCTAGTGACATCACCAGGCCTATTAGGTAGTCATAAGAGGCAACCCAAGTCATGACAGGGTGCCTTCCATGAGCATGGAGATCATTGGACAGCCATACTCAGCACTCACATGACCAATATCGGATCACATATCACATTTAAGGGGTATTGGCCATGCTTGGATGGGCGACACCAGCCTTCACAATCCTCATCTCCACTATGCAGCATGCTGCCTACCCTGCATAATGACATGTGCAACACTGTGATGTTGGACATGCTACACGTACATATCCTGATCTGAAAGACATACGTCATGGACAGCCACCTTCCTAGTACAAGGGTCACCACATGCTGGACAGATCCCTGTGCCATACATGCGACATACTCCTGCCATACCATGCAACCCTGTCCAGCAAAGCTGCACATGTCATCTCTGTCATACATGGTGCGATGACCGCATGGTAGATGTATCAGTGACTGTCTGGATCAGTAATGTGGCACTGATTCACCTGTCGGTGAGAACAGGACTGTCGGATACAGCTAGAAAACCTGACATCCTATGCCTATACATGGCCCAGGGCATACACACTACTACATGATCTTGGCCGTACATGCTATAGTTGATAACCATCCCTGCGAATACCATCTGGCTAGCCATTATCCCATGTGTATCACATGTACAACACCGGCAATAAGTGGCAGGATGTTGAACTGCTGTACAGTGCCGTGTAGATGTTTATGGCAAAACACATGCATGTAAAGGTTTCCGTGCGCATGTCTGCATTGTCACTGCCCATGTCCGTGAAGACAGTGTATGTGATGATATGTGACATATACACAGCATCAAGGTCAACACATCCAGGCATGTGCTGATAGGTAAGAACACCAGTACAGGCAAACAGACATGCCCACATCAAGACAGCATTCACATGGAGTATGAGCAATGTAATGAGGTGACACACGTATATGGTGATAATATCCAATCCCCATCGGGTGTAACATGTGTATGAAACAAACATGTCAGTCGTGTGAGTGTCATGACGATTTGCAAAGACAACTGTTCATAAGTACTAAATGTAATACATATGAATGTGCATCTGTACCTCTGTGCATCTCTGAGATGCTGTGACCTGTCTCCATCATTATGTCTTACAGATAATGCCTCAATCATGACTGCCGGCATATAGCCACTTGGAGGATGATGCCCTCATACCATACCTCCATGATAACTATGAGGTACTGTTCAGCCATGTGCCACAGCATGCCCAGCAGCATGATGACCTGTGGCAGGAACTTTGCAGGAGGGTTAATGATGTGGGTGGCCATAACCGTACCTACCAGCAGGTGCAAAGACACTGCACGGACCTGATCTGACATGCGAAACAGTGTGTCAATGCAATCACCAGGGAACAAGGTAGTACAGGTGGTGGGCCACCAACCCAGCCCCCACTCACACCTACCTGAGGAGCTACTGGCCAGCCTGGGGACCCCATCAGAACAGCATCTACAAACTCTAGCTGCCATCATGGAGGTGAGTGTCTCCCAACCACAGAGCCTGGAGTTGCCTGGTAAGTCACTACTGCACATATAAATATTATATCCCATTTAGTCACATGTGTCACTGTACACTATGTAATGTAACATCATATGCAAGGTATGTTTACACACATGCCGCATACTATCGTATGCTACCCTGTGTATGCACACATGTGCATACTCCATAGTATATGCTATTGTACTGGCAAATGTGTTAACATGCAAAGTGTACCCTGTAGCTGTCATACAGTCATGGATAATGATCAAACTGCTGTGTCACCCCTATACAGCTACCTCTGGCATGCCGCAGAGACAGCAGTCTGTTGCAAGTGAGACAGTTATCAGTATCAGACATGTGAATGCACAGATCTATTCGCCATGTGGCCAGTTAACACATGTACACATAATGTATGGTCCAGTCACAATATACAGGTCGCAGCTTTCATCAATCACACTGGCTACCCATGTGTAATATATACAAACCAAATGAAACAACAACATGAAACCACAGTAACTGTCATTGCTAGATGTGTCCATACAACGGTGGAGACGTTGTTCAATGTAGGAATATGTACTATACATCAGAACAGCACATGTGGGGTACGCAAACAGTACTACACAGTGAGCTGGGATATGGGCAGCCCACATGATTCACCATTGTGGAATGTGCTCCTGCAATGAGTGCAGACATTGTGATGTGCCAGATGACATGTCCCAGACATGTAGTGGTCTGGCTGCAACATTGTCACACTATCCCATAAAACATACCCCACATACCAAACATACAACTCTTTGTCTGTATAACCCTGTGGACACTGGAATATCTGACATATATGGGTGTATGTCATATGGGACAACACAGACATGTGACATAGATGGCCATCACACACATCTGGCCAACACATGTTCACACATGGCCATGGAGGATGGCCAGAGACATGTAGTAACACACAGTAGATGTGATGTGTATGTGTGTACACCCTGTTGCACATTGTCTACACATGGTCCAACTATAGCCTTTGTTGAATGGTTATATAGTAAATGTGGAACACTGGACATCCTAAAAGCCTGTGCACAGCTTGTGGAGGTGTCACTTAATTCGAGCACATACGATGTGTTGCACATCATGACTGTGTCACAGCATGAAATTAGTCACCTGTACAGCTTCCACATACATACACAGACACCACGTCAGGCCAGAAATAACATACATTTCCCTTGCTGCTGTTGGACATCACTGTCAGCCATGCACCTCATGTGTGTGGTACATAAATGTCATGTGGAACATGGTGTATTGACCAGTCTGCCATGTGTGGACACGGTTGACAGGCAGCTAAGAAATGTTTGCAGTTGTGCAGGGGTGTCATCAGTATGTCTTCTGGTGACCTGTCACACATGACACAGCATGGTTTAGTGTGTATACACCTCAGCAACGTTGGTCACAATCCACAGTATGTATGTATTGTGTATGCACGCAGTCATGGCTATGCACTGTATGTGTATTCCACACTCTATAGTAGAGATGCCTCATGATTCCATGCAATGGCACTGTGTATGTACTTCACACTGTATAGCAATATAGATGCCTCATACCATCCTCAATGGTCATACACATCTGCTAAAAGTGCATTCTATCTGTAGGGCATACAGACAACACTGCAATGTGACACCATTACACTGCTGTACATGTGTCAGGATGCCATTGTGTCAAACATGTATGCATGTCACTGCACACATCAGCAGATTACATGTCATACTACATGTTAATGTCAAGGACATATGCCTCACATCAGCCATGTGTACTGTTAACCTGTGCTGGTCCACATGGTGTATCACAGGGATGCATGCTTACTACCATGATTGTGTGAAATGCATGGCTTCTGCTATGACACATGCTTGCTGTTGTGTGCAACCCAGGGATATAATCTAACTAACACTGTTAATGTCTGAGCTGCATGCCGTCTGCTGTATCACATGCATGCTGCATGCCTTCTGTCATATCACATGCATGGTTGTCTGTGTGTGTCTGTGTGTGTCTGTGTGTTTATCTGCGTCTGTGTGTGTGTGTGTGTCTGTGTGTGTGTCTCTATTGTAATGTAGAGTCTTTGTTTGCCTTCACAGGTGATGTAGGTGCATTGCCCTCCTGCTGTCTGTCTGATGTTAGTGTCCCCACAGACTCTAGCAGTGATGAACATATGCTTGAGGTAAAGGCAGGATTGTCAGGGGCTGAATCTGTGCCTTTGGTTGCCATCCCACCTATATCCCCCTCTTCCCTGCACACAGTTCTCATGCCAACACATACCCCATTACCAGTGGCCATAGAGGAAGGACAGTTACCATGTGTTAGCTTGGAACAGGAACGTGTGGTGGCTATGGAAGGTGTGTCGTCACACCATGGTGTCAGTGAAATGACCGCAGATGTGCCACACAGGCATATGGCCAGTGCTGCTCGTAGGAGGACCCCTGGCTGACATGCACCTGCACGACAGAGCGCAGCAGCTGGTGTCACCAGACACATGCTTCAGACTGTAATGGCAGCACAGGCACGTGCTGAATGGCAGAACAGAGAAGGGCAGAGGCTTCAGAGGGCTGCTATCCATTCTTTAAACGAAAACATCCAGGCATTGGCAAATGCTCAACAGCAGATTGCTGATGTTTTGGACAGGCAATTGGGTGACATGGTTGGAATCCTTGACCATGGCATGGCAATCCATGAATGTGAGCTGTCTGTGCTGGAACATCTGGTAGGAGTGAGGCGTAGGCCACATGGACGTAGGCCAGCTACACCACCTGGTGCAGGTCTATGCGAATGAGCTACCTCACATGCTCGATCCCATAGTGCCAGTACCAGCAGCAGTGCAGCTGGTGCTGTGCTGTCCACACCAGGACACAGCAGGCCACATGGACGTGGCCCTGGATGGTCACAGCGGGGACATGGTTCCAGTGGACATGTGTCATCGGACAGTACCCGTTCTGTACCTCTGTCTGGTAGTGCCCGTGTAACCCCTGGCAGGCGCAGGTCACATGGTCATGGCCGGACACAGTGAGCTGTACACCCTGGTCTGTACAATCTGGAGCTGTCAATAATACCCCTGTGTAGGCCGGATACATGGCAGACCTGTGTACACACATACACGCACACACCAGTAACATCTGTAGGGCACCAACGCCCATATGCATAATAACCACACATGTCCAAGTAGATCACAGGCCCTAACCCACACACATGATGTCATCCACTGGTGCAGCCTAGGTCCCTGGCAAACATTATCATCCTGTGCATATGATGATGCCTGTGCCGCATCCCTGTCATCCACACCATCAGTGCAGGGACATACTCATATGGTCTGATGCACAGGGTGAACAGAATAGTGAGATAGGTGTATATTACAATTGTTGTGTACTGTTGGCACGCAGCAGACATATCATGTAGTACAGGATTAGACTGCATTATTTTATGTTCACAGTATGTGTCTTGGTAACAACAGTCACAACATGTTGGTAATGATGCCCTGCATCCCTCCTGAAGGTCTAATTGCATGTGCCATTACTTAACAGTGTTTGCGGTTAGAATGCATCGTTTTATGTTCACAGTATGTGTCTTGGTAACAACAGTAACAGCATGTTGGTAATGATGCCCTGCTTCCCTCCTTAAGGTCTGATTGCATGTGCCATTAAGTACCAGTGTTTCCAGTTTCACATGTGTAAATGTGGAGTACTCACAGGCATGGATGGCAATACCAGCATGCTATATGTAGCCTCAACCTCACTGTTAGAAAGGCTGACATTCCATAGATCTCTACACACCTACTGATCCAGGAGCATGTGAACTGTGTACTAAGCTACAGTGGCTAGAGATGGGAAATTCATACCAGGTGACATCACAGGTACAGCTACATGGTGCAGTCTAGCTGATGTCAAGTGTAGGGGCCAGCTGATAGCATGAGGACTCACTGTGTAGTAGTAAAACACTGTCACATTACAGGATGTGAACACACACAGACATACACAGACACACACAGTAACACACCCACACTCACGGGGTCAATGACACTGTAACACACACTTGATAGTTTTGAGGTGAGGACCCCTGCCTATGTGGTAATCACCATTACAGTACTGTGCACCCACATGACGCGACACAGAGAATGAACATGTACAGGTAGTCAGTAATGCGTAAGACTGACAGCATCAACAGGGTAGTAGATTGCATCACCTTGAGGGGTTAGGGGCCCTATCTGTTCTCAATGGTAGCATACATCCTCACTCCATGCACCAGACAGCCATACATACATACACATACACACACCGGAGTCCACACATATCATGCACATACAGATAGCTAACGTGTGTGATATACACACCACCCCTGCCTATGTATTGCTGTCTACACTGCAGTATGTACAGATCTCTACAACAGTGTACAGGGGTGTGTAACAATTGGGATGTATTCCCCACCATACGTGGCATATATGGTCACACACGCAAACACACATGGCAGTACTGTGAAACAAACAGCTGCTATCTTCTGATATATCTGACAGACATGCAGCAGTATTGCCCGCATTACAATGTGTACCGACGCTGCTTTACAGTCAGTGACACCGTGACCGCTGTGTAGGTTGTATATCTTCACCTTCAATTACCGGAAACATAGCTTACTGTTTGCATATGTTATGGTAGGACGGCTTGTGACACACCTGTGAGCTGTCTTCAGCAAACATCCATCTGCAAAGGTGGCCCACCACTTTATGTACACACATCCATCCATACCTGATGTACATCTTACCATATTGTCAGTATTTCACCATATACAGGTGTCAATGATGGGACTGCATTGCAACTGCACGTTGTAGTCAGACACAAAGTGCAAACATCAGCTACAGCTCATGCATGGTAGCTGAATGCACACCACTACATGTACATGTGTATAGGACCTACATTCCTGTCATGTAGCCATGTTTGCATGCATTGCAATTGGTGAACATGTGTGACATACATGACACATGGACTGTTGTATGCTATGATAGTTGTCATGGGTAACCAGTACAGAGGAAATGTTAACTCAGTCAACATTGCTACCTTATGTACTGTTAGCATTGAACAGCCATGGACCTACCATCCATGTGCATGCGTATAATCGCCGTAGCCACGTGTCTGCACGAAGGGCAGCATTAGCTATGCTATGTACATATGTGTTGTGTGTGTGTGTGTGTGTGTGGGGCATGTACATATCCACGGCGGTTACATGTATGTCACATCCAAACATGGGTGTGTTGACTGGTGTACAGCAACAGTTATATGTTACAGCTGTATAAGACCCAGGGCCCCTGTTATGTGTACAGCCAATCTGGTTATGAATAGTGGTATCAGTGCATTACATACCACATGATGGAACCCTGTCAGTACATGGGTAGTCTGCACAGTTGCTGTAGAGCTAGGTACAGTCCACTGGTCATGAGTAACATGGTGTTGTACTAATGTATGGATGTGTGTTGCTGGTCCAAGGACACGGTGTTGTATGAGGTCTACCACTGTGATCTGCACCTGACACATCTGTGATGGCTTTTGAGAGTGTACTGGTCAGTACATGTGAGTGGCCTTCATATATGTGGGGACACTAACACCTGGAGCAGTCCGTAACGTTCTTATGGCCCACATGTCTGTATCTGAGGTATACAGTGGTAGTGCTATTGTGGACAACTGAGCCTTATGCCAGGTGCTCCTCACTGCACAGATGTCAGTATTCCCCATTGCTGGATCTAGATTGGCAGCTATGATTACGAATGCTACACATCTAGCACTATTTAGCATACACATATAATGCAGTTGTCCTGTAGGTGTCAGGGTGTTTACCTGGTCTCAGGTTCTTCGTGTATGTATGGTACTACATGTGCGAAGTACCCACTCCTGCCAGGACAACACCATGGATGGTATCAGTGTGCCAGGTTTAGATGGGTACAGCTAAGGTGGTTGGTACAGCTAAGGTGATGGACAGCAGCAGACATTGTACAGAAGACCAGTGTCAGACATATGTTGTACAGCGTTCATGCTAACAATGATGATTATCGATGCACTGTGCCCTTCCCTGTTTAGAATCTGTGTGCATACAAGACAGCCCTTCACTACTAAGTGTGTGAGCATGCCCAGTATGCCGTTGTATAGATGGACACATAGTGCATTCCAGACTGATGTGTGCTACTGTGTGACCATGCCCAGTGACACCTTGTGTTGGTTGTGTACCTCTGTGTATGGGCATGACCATTGTTATCCTGTATAGCGATAGTGGTCATCCGAGCAACAGATGGCCATACCCCACTTCAGGATGGATTCCTACATTTAACACATTGGTTCACAGGTATGTACACCGTAACTGCCAGCATCCACGTCGATGTCTGCATTCCTAGAAGGTCATAGTGATTGTCTTGAAAGATGTACTGTCTGTGGCGCATCTCATATCTATGTAGTGTTGTAATAGTGCTCTGTAGATAGCCAGTTGTCCTGCTCACACCACTGCCATGTGTTCATCTCTGTCTGCCTTGGGACACTAATATGCTTTTAGACTGATCACACTCCATACAACTCCCTGTCTTTGCTGATAATGTCACCCACCTAGAAGTATGCCTCTGGGAGTGCTGTGATCCAGTAAACTCGGTAGCGTGTTCTGTAACTGCGTAGGTAGTCACGTCTATGTTCAAATCCCAGCCCTGCCCTGTGTGTGTGTGTTTCCAGCTGCCTGGAGACAGAATAATGTTTTTAGACAGCTCACTCTCCGTACACTCCCTATCGGCATCTTTGCCTTTGCTGATGATGTCACCCACCTAGAAGTATGCCTCTGGGAGGGCTACAATCCAGTAATCTCGGTAGCGCATTCTGTTACTGCGTAATGCTATAGTGTGATAGAATAGACAAGTAGGTGCTCGATTCCAAGGCATGAGAGGTGTGTGTGTTTGGCAGTCATAACCTATGTGTGGGTGGCTAGCTTCAGGATGTGTTGAGTGTGTTTTGTTGCTTTCCTATATAGTGTCCACAGATCGCATAATCGGCCAAGACACTGGGTTGTCAACACATACATTCACCAATAGGTCTGGTGAGTAAATGTCAGCAGCCATACTCTTACCCTTAATACAGTCTGACCCGTGTGATGCAATGAAACACACTTGGCTTGATAGTAACACCACTACATAATGCAGGTGGCACATGTAGTTTCCGTTTCATTCTTGTCTAATGTTTTGGTGTCATGTGGTCCACTGTTGAGATATAAATGCAATATCTACATATGTGTGTGTATATGTATATGTGTGTGCATGTATGTGTATATATATATATATATATATATATATATATATATATATATATATACATACATATATATATATATATATATATATATATATATATATATATATATATATATATATATAATAGGTTCATAGGTTCATAGGTTCATAGGTTCGTACTAGGCTATCTGCCCTAGGGCATTTATAAGCTTAGCCAGAGTGTGTGTGGCTTTCACCACCCCTTAGGATGAGAATACTACGCCCTTTTTAGTGTTTAGTTTACTGTGCCTCTGTCTAGTAGTGACACAGAGATGATATATGTAGATATAGATAGATAGATAGATAGATAGACATAGATATATACATATATGTATGTGGACATTAGCACTATTGAATGTTTGTGCAGGATGATCTGTACGTGATCACCTCGGATGTATGTATATCTGCCATGGCGTAGTGGTAAAGCACATCATCTGTGGTGTGCAGGGTTCCGGGTTCTAGTCGTGTAGACACCGGTTATTTTGTTGCTGGGAAGACCAAAGGACATCGAATACAGTGATAGTAAGGCACCGTTAACCAGTTGTGTACAGATATGAGCGACAGTAAGCAGTGGTTATTAATTTGGAGGGTCCGTATGGGTCATATAACTATTCATTAGAAGACTATACTATGCAGATGAGGTTGACAATAGTGTATCCCATTTATCCCCAGGGTGTGATACTGATCCCATGAGTGTATGTGTGTAGTTAGCCGGGTGCAGGGCTAGAATATAGCTGACAGCATGGGAGGGGGTCAGGTATACTGTAAGCATTGGGAGTGCTCCTGCCTTAGCACACCTAAGCTAGGGGTGTGTCTATACCTGCCTGGTGATGTTGGGAGGGATGATAGCAGTGGTGGGGTAGTTAGGGTGAACAGGCTGCACAAACAGGTGATGATCAGCACAATCAGCAGATGACATGGCCAGCCCGTACCTGAACAGTACGGTAATGCGAGCAAGCAGCATACACACAGGTTTCTTCCACACTCTACACCACCGGTGTATACCTGCGGGGACATTTCATGACACAGTCCAACCAAATGAGAAGGGCTGCAGCAGGCAACATAGACCAACATGTGCAGGAGGTTGAGGGCAGTGAGGATGTGTATGCTGCTGAACAACCCTTACTGGGGTGACATAAGACTTTATAGACCCAGGGTGACTTACCAGGGCTACATGAGCTGGGGATAGTGCAGCACTTTGGGGTGGACAGAGACCTTCTACAGTGGCTTGTTGACCTGTGCTGGCCACACCTAACATATCAAACAGGCCGAGGGAAACCCATCACAGTGGATACCATGGTATGTGTTGGCCTAGGTATATTAGCCACAGGTACCTCCCAAAGCACAACTGGGGATATCATGGGGATCTCACAGGCATCTGCATCCAGAGTATTGCACCAGTTCACAGACGCCATGTCAACACATGCTAGTGAGCATGTACATGTCCTCAACACATGTGATTTGTAGACCAGCAATATGCATCTCTTCCACCACATGGATGACTACCCTGGGGTACTGGGTGCTATAGCCTGCACACACGTATGCATCAAAGCACCACCCAGTGAGCGGGTTAGGGCCTACATTAGCTGCAGGGGCATACCCTCCAACAGCTAGGCCATATGCGATGGCCAGGGCTTTAAATTGAATGTGTGTGCTGTCTGCCCTGGAAGCTATGACAATTCTGATATATGGCATCTGACACAGCTGTACCACACCTTTGCCAATATGGACATCCCCTACAGTCTCCTAGTGGGGGATGCTGGGTAACCACTGGAGTCGTGGCTGATGACACCCATCAGCAATGCACACACACCTGAACAATCACACCATAATGAGGTAGATGCACAGGCAAGACATATAACTGAGCATGTGTTTGGGATGCTCAGGTCATGGTTCTGGTATCTGGACACATCCGTTGGAGCCCTATAGTATTCACTAGCTACATGCACACAAATTGTTATGTTATTTGCTATGCTACACAATCTGATCCTGCAGTAACAACTGCAGCAGGAACAGCATGGGGCAGGGTCACACGGCCCACCGCCAATGCCAAGGCCTGTACAGGCAAAGTGTGACTTGGAGGGGGAACTACCTGAGCTGGGCCCAGTAGGCAAAAGGGCCGTGCACAGTATCACCTGCCCTTGGCAAAGAGGAAACACAAGGCATATGCACTGACATGTAGGTACCCAGGGATTTCACCCTCTCTGACTCGCACACAGTACAATGGATGCCAAACATGACACTACCTGTGCTCAGCCATGTATAGGAAGTGCACTGTGTGCATCCAACATAGGCAGCCCTCCAGCACCGTCCTCAGGTCCGGAACACCCCCAAGGTAAGTCAATCGATCTAAAAATTGGTAGTTGTATTAGAATGTGTATTTACCCGTTGCTATGGTATGGACGTGAGCATACAAGGGAATTTGGTGGCCGACTGTTAGGGCAGCAGACAGTACACGTCCATAGTGGCACCATGACATCTGTAGCACATACTGGGGTCACAATAGTAGCCAGTAGTACACAGGGTGTCCTAACCAACTGCAGGTTATGGGCTGAACATCATGTGTATCCATACAGCCCACACAAGTTCCATACAGCTGGACAGGTGTAGACCAGTACAGACAAATGATATACAATGGCCTCTGGATATGCCCAATGAATTACCCCAACCCCCACAGACACACACAGGCTACAGCAGGCCAGGCAGTTGGATGTAGGTTGTGAAGGCTAGGACGTCCAACACCACTATGCTGGTAATTAAAGCTAGGATCTGACGTACACTGGTATGCCTCCAACCAGCAATTTAGGTAGGTCCACACACTGAAATGGAGTACCTGGCATACCAGTACAGTAGTGGCAAATGTGTACAACTGTCAGCTGTGCCCCCCTTCCAATGTACACATGTGAGAGTTATGTGCGCCACCCCCGGTGCTGTGTAGGACTGTGGATGCGGTTGGATGTCCCCCCATGCTGTGCAGAAATGTAGCAACTGTCAATGCTACATGACCATTAGCTACCCTGCAGACACAACATGCCACATGTCGGTGTAGAATGCAGGGGTCGGCACCACTGTACTGACTATCTGGACATGTGACACATGTGATCCAGCTGACCATACTTGGCATGCTCAAACACATGATGGTATGACGGTAATGTCAGTCAATAACATGCGTAGCAGTCATACTGGGCATGTTCACACATGGAAACACAGGACGGCCAGGTCTGAAACACCAGTGGTCCGGACATATCTGCCAGTACATTGCTATACTGTTGGATGACTGTGCTGTATGGTATGTGTGTGGTCTATTGTCTGTACATATGCCATGGTGTATTGGTAATTCACATGAGCTGTGTGCACAGGATATTGCTACAAACACGTGCAAAGGATGGTTCTTTGTTTGCGGACAGAACGACGCCTTTGGATACGGAGTGGGTAAGGCACATTCCAGCAGGTGGGAGCAGTTGTGCATGGGTTTGCATGGTGTTAAGCACTGCTGATCTCTGGTTATAGCTCCTTATACTCATTTAGACTCCACATTTCTTTAACAGTGCACTACTGGGATACTGGTAGACAAACACGCTTACACCAGCTCGCTCATCGACATTTGTGCTTACATTTGTCACTCATGCTGGGTGCGTGCGATCCCTTGTGATGTGTATTACATAGCACTACATGATTACAGTATCGGGTATATCTTTAGGCGATGGCAGGCATTCGACTGTATGGACTCGGTGGCCTGTCCAGTGACATAATCATATTATATGCATGTTCCTAATACAATCTGCTCCCATCTGGCTGATACATGGGAACCGATACTCTGCAATGCTGACATGTGAATGTTATTTGGTTAATGCAGCTCTCTGCCAGGTCATGCTACCGCATACCTAATGTAGGTTTTCCTCCTTTTATATTGGACAACAGGAGACTGTAGGAGTAACACCTTTCCCACTTTGCATGGGACAGTCCCTCATTAGGCATATGTGTCATGTGACAATACTCTAGCCATTGCACGTGTCCTGATTAGAGGACATTCTTATATTCTATGTGTCTGTAATAGTTGCATGTAACGGTTCTTGTATACGTGACTCGTCGATATGTTATGTGAAGTAGCATAAGCAACTTGACTGCTGCTAGACTAAGCATTGATTTGTGCTGATATGTACATTTGTGTACTATGCATGGCTGTAGGCATGTTCTGCCCTGGTATGTCTGACATTTCTACAGAGCAGGTCCCACTTTGGCCATTCGGAATGGTGGCAGCCCTATAGGACCTATATGTAGAGCTATCACATTTGGCAAGGCAACACATACCCACAGCCAGTAGTAAACTGACTACTTCACCGGTTTGCATACGTTAAGGTTATTCTTGTAGCATTATGGTTGCTAATACTGTTTCCTATAACATGTAACTGTTTCTGATACAACAAAATCATTTTATGATACCACTACACACAATATATGACCTCCTTTCCCGAACTCACAGGCCATGTGCCATAACATTCATTTTGCAGGACACAACTGCCCAGAGTGGTGTGTCCCTCACAAAGGCAAACAGGTGGTAATCCAAATCTGTTATGCTATCATCTACCTAAGGTGGTCAGCAAAATATGCGCTTTCTGTCACTAGCAGACCTCACATACCAATGGGGGAGAATGAACACTGTATCAGGGACACTGCATAACACCCTGAGGGACACATTTAGATGACTGGTTCTATTAACCAGACACATTGACAGTCACAGGGCATATGTATTCATTCACGTTTGTCGAGGTACATGCTGTTTATGACTCATACATGTTGTCATCAGTCATTACCTGTATTCCACCACCTGTCCACCTAATATCACTAGTTCTGGAAGTGTTTAGTTGGACTTTGTTACATTCTGATTCATAAATATGGACGTCCATGCTAATCGGGTACATGGCACTGATATAGTCCCTATGTGTTCCCCCAATGGTTTACAGACTATCCAGTAGATGTGCTCTTCAAGTTTGGGAGGTATAGGTGTCTGCTATGCCCACATAGGAATATTAATGACTTCCAGTGGGCGGGCCTAGTACATCTCTGCCAACCAGCACCTGCACACTTAAACCCATTATTGCATGGCCATGATTCACCTACCTGGCACCCCTCTACAGCACTCATGACAAATACTTACTGTGAGCGCAGCTGGGGTATGAGCACACCCCTACACATTGCCCACTCTCCACGTCTCGGGACACGTCGTATGTTTTGTCAACCCATGTGTTATTACACTTGCACAACCTACTGTTCCATGTACACCTACATCCTGCTCGCATTGATAACCAGGGGTTCACATGTAGAGTGAATTTTTGGTGTCCTGCAAGGGACCCTGTTATCCATCTTTAAAGTGTAGACCTTGCAGATCTCTCCCACTGGTACTTTCCTGCCGGTGTTTTGGGCAGCAGCAGTGTATTTATCTTTATTGCCTGTCTGTTTGTCTGACTGGCCTAGCTGGGTGGTGTGGGAGGTAAACGTTTGTTTATTGAACCTCGCAGTAACATATGCCCAGCATGAACATATGTTACCTTGTAATTGTTGTAAAGTAACCTAGTTATGTACATGTGTATATCTACAATGACATATATATTTGTTTTGTGTGTATGTGTATATATATCAATAACTGTTGTATGTGTATATATATATATCAATATACATATATATATATATATATATATATATATATATATATATATATGTATATATACATCTGTGTGTCCGTTAACCAATACATTTCCTGGACATACCCACTTACACATGCGTATTGAGTTTTATCTCTGCTTCAACAGCATACTATTGCCTTAGTCATTATGACACCGACACTTCACTCCGGTTAACTTGCAATCAGTATACAGCACGTTATACAGCAGACAGATGTCGCACTTTTTTCATGTCTGGAGTACCGCTGATAAGTGTGATGTGATACAGTGTCATTTGACCTATTTCTCGTCTGCACAGCCTATTATTCCTGCTACTGTATTTGTTTCTGTGCACATTCATATTATTTATGTTAATAAATGGAGTGCTTGTGTTACAGAGAATGTACGTCAACATACTGATGTCTGCATGTAGTTGTGTCTTTTGGATTTTCCCGGTTTGGGGTCGTCACAGCAGAACTCCAATCTGCTAATGGTTGGCAGATAGGTTTTATGTGCCGAGATGCCAGCCCTGATGCACAACCTCCAATGACAGTATGCCCATTCACGCATGTCTCCATGCAGAAGACACTCTAGCTGGGAATTGCACCTATGTACTAGCTGACCTACACAGGCCGCTCCATTGCAACCGGCGCAACCAACCCTGGCACTCCTGTGTCCATAATCGCATAGCCATAGTTTCTCCAGCCCACCCATGTTGAGTTTCCAAGCGTAACAGCCATTATCCACCTGATATTGCAGCCATGACACACCTTTACACATTGCCCTCTCCAGAACGTTGGGGCCCTACACACATTTTGTACCACCTCGTTTATTCACAGGGTCTCCCTCCATTTATAATTGCACATACGTGCCTTTCCTGGTGTTATGGATTATGAACAATTTGCGGGTTACAAGTGTAGGTGGTCACAACATGAACTACATTCCGTCTGTGTATAATGTTGACGTAGCACTTCAACGATATTATGGCCACTGGTATAACCCTGCCTCTAGTGTGAATAGCTGTGCTCTACTCACTCTTGTGCAGCTTTATCTGACATACGCTGCAAGCACTATATATATATAATTGCATATTTCTTTTATGTCTCTGGATATTTATCTATACACACATCTATCTATATATATATATATATATATATATATCAGTTACATCTGTACAAAACAACATACATTTGCTATGCTAAAAGCTGCTTACACCCGCGCAGGCGCACTTGCATCTCCTTATTGTAAGTTACATATGTTTACATATGTTTACTGCCACTTCTTTGTGCTTACATGTGCCTTATTCCTTATGACAGTACCACTTTGATTGATGGAATCTGGTTAACGGCCCCATGTGAAACACACATTCACCTTTACATGTTTAAATGTTGGCTTTACAGCACAGAGGCATTCATTGCACAAAAAATTGATATGTGCTATAGTCGTACTTGAACCGGGAATGCCTTTACGTTAGGCGGATGTTCTAACCACTACACTATTGGTGTTCTGCCTCATTTATATGTATACTCATGGTTCATAGCTACCCTAACATATGCCTCACCGCTTCACTTACACAGCAGGCATCCATTCTCCTGCTGGGAAAACCGCAGTACTACACTTGCGACATTCCCTATTTCCTACTGCTCTGGACCCGTGCTGCATGTTTTCTCACTCCAAGGATATTCAGAACTCCAACGCTTATAGTCCTGGCACATACGTGTGTTTGATTGTCAGGGTGTTAATGTGCTGGTCCGGATTTAGGCTTGTCTGACTGGTGACTGGAACTGCCCTGTACCTGTTCAAATGTCAGATGTAGCACTTGGACAGAGTTGGTCCCAATTTTAACATTCTACCTGTGTTTACAGATGCAGGGGTTTGGGCACCTCTGACCACATTATTACCTCGGCACTACATAATATAGGGTGGAGGGGTGGTTCCACTACATGATACAGGGTGGGGGGGGGTTCCACTGGTGTTTCCCTTCTCATTTGACTATTTCATTCATTCATATATACGATGAATATTATTTTGGACATCACTTATGAATTCACTACAGGTATGCAATAGTCCTGTCAAGAAATGTGACAGTTGGTTGGTGTACATATGTGTACGGACCTCTGTGATACTCGGGGACTAATTTCAACAGTGACAGGGACAAGGCAATGACAAATCAGGGACAATCATGGACACTTCTACAATATTAGTACTATTAACTTGGAATGTGTTGACAGATTCGGAGGCATGTATTACTACTTATTTTCTGCAGTTAAAAGCATCTATTACTCTTAATTCTTGTCATTAGTCATTCTCATTCAACACCTTTCCTCCAAAGGTCACTGGCTTTGTGAGTGATTAAGAGGCTGGCCAGTTATTGTGCGAATGCTGTGACCATTGGTAGGGTTGCCACATTTTCATATGTACAGGATGGGATATATTCTGGAGACACCAGATTCTTTAGGCCAACACATACCTATGGTCAGTGCAGGGTTTAGAACATTCAATATTTTCCTAGCTGAGAGCCTATTCCTTTAGCACTTTAGATGCTTATTCTGTTTCTTGTATGAATTACATATTTTATATCCAGACATGACTGCATTAGGCAACTGTTACATGAAGTATGGTACATAGTTATTTCCTACAATCACAGGACTTTTGCCATTGTATCATTCTTGGTCAGGACACACCTACCCAAACAGTGACTGTCTCTCACAGAGTGGGTCAGGAGGTACCCTGTTTATGTCAGCACCTTAATCACCCTATTTCCAAGTGCCACTATGCAAATGTGTACAATATATTCTCTCGATTATTCATGTGGGGAGCCGTGCGCCATGGGCAGGTGTTTGATCCTGGGTACTAGGTTCTGCATGACTGTCTAGGGCTGAACAGTCTTGTGCACCACTACTGCACATTCAACTTGTGCCCAGATGTCTACAGGACTGGACATCGTGTCATGATACCCAGTCTGATGTTTACACAGGTTACTTATCCCATGAGGGATATCCAAAAATTGAACAAGACCAATACCGTCCATTCTTTTGGATTTACGAAAATGTGTTAGGGTTTTACATGCAAGGGATACATGGTTTGCAATCCTGACACTGCCTAGGGTGACACTGCCTACTACATATGAGTAGTGGTCACTATGTGTAGATATGGCTTCGCCAAGCTAGTGGGCCGAGTATGGCTGGATTTGGTGGACGTTCAGGTATGGGGGCAGGTTGTGTGCTATGGAGGGGATGGTGGGTATTCAATTATGCATCCAGGTGTGTTGCATTTGGATGGGCCAGTTCCATCCAGACCATTCTGTGGGTATGTGCTGGTGACGTTTCTGTACATGTGTATCACACATTTTAATATTCATATGTTTGTGTGATTGTGTTCTACAGTATGGCCTGTCAGGTTGTATTGCAGATGTGTATACTTGTTCTTTGTGTTTCTTTCTGATTCACCTGCTGCTCCCTCATACACCTCCAGTTCACCTATTCTGCATCCAACACAGTCTCGCCTTTGTGGATTATACCATTACCCATCCCCCCCCCCCACACACACACACACATATTCCTGACACTCCATCCATCACTTCTTTGGTCAATGGCCCATGACACGGTCAAGGGAACACATTGCATACACTACATATGTCAGGTACCTGTATGGCTGTGTGGACTACCCTGGCATGTTTCACCTTCCACATGCTGTACATCACGCACATAGGTACACACACATACTTAACTTTCATGACATGGTTGGTACACCTGGGTAATACCCGTTCAACTGTGACACATCCTGACCAGTATGGCTTGGACCGCATATGGGCGGATTTTGGCCAACTGCTCTGACCATTGGTAGGGTGCCACCTTTTCATATGTCCAGGATGGGATATATTCTGGACACAAATCAGATTTTACAGGACGACACATACCCACAGTCAGTACTACGGATAATACTTTTGTTTTCTGCCTACATGTTAGCTTATTGTTGTAGCAGTTTATATGCTCCTTCTGTTTCGTTTTCTTGCTTATTCTATTTCTTGTCACATGTGGTATGTTACATACGGACATACCTATTGTATGTGGCTATTACATGCGATGTGGGATATAATTATTTCATACAGTCACTGGATATTTACATTTATAATGGTTTTGGTATGGACACAACTGCCCAGCTGTGTACTATCCCTCACAATGTGGGACAGCTGGTAACCCTGACCATTGGGCTAGACATAGCTATTGGCGGCATGCTAACATGATGCATTTTACTTCCACTTGGTATAACTATCTACACTGCGTTAGAATATGGGCACATGGTTTTCAATGTCATTTGTTCGAGGGATGGAGACTCGATATTCCCTACCGTGTATTTGTGTTTGCTTCTTAATTTTGTGTTCGCAAGAACTGTCTTGCATGCTTTGCATACATTTCAGTATCCAAGGACACTGACAGGTGTGATTACTATTGCAGGCAAATTGTTATATTCAAGCATTTTAGGTTGCACATCAACTGACATTTCCACGCCTTCGTGCAGCACTTCGACACGCCCTATGCACTCGCGCTCATTTCCTATGCACATGGCTGTGATGGCAGCACTCCTTCATTAATATGCATTTGGCGCTACTGCGCCATCTACATGCCGCAAGGTCGGCGCAAGCCTAACGCCAGCCTTGCGCTGACTTTCATGAATCCCGGGCATAGTAAGGTAGGCTTCATAGAGCAATACTGTGATTGAAGGTATAAAACAAAAAAGTTGACGTAAACATATACTTAGTAGGGGTATAGTTTTAAATACAAAAATAACAGGTTGTGTCACTATAGTTGCATTAAAACATTTAATTTCCTAATAAGGATTTGTGCATGACTAGGTCCATGATTCAGATAGTTGTGATTTGAGTATTTTTTTTTTTTTTTTTAAGTTGGAAGTGTTAGTATTTGTTCTGATATTTAATGGCAGGGAATTCCAAGTTTTAGCTATGCAGTTGGAGTAAAGGGAAACTCCAGCTGCGTTGTTCAATTTGGATATATTTAAGAATTAATTGTTACCGGAATGCAACACTCTATTATTGGAGTACTGCATCAGTAGATTTTGAAGTATTGGTGTTTTTTTCTGGTTGATTTTGTATTCAATGGATGAAGGCGGGGTGATTATAAGTTAGTAGATTTGGTACTTTGAGCCAAGATAGTAGTTTTAAACCTAAACAATGAAGGGACCTGAAATTAGAATCAGTGGCAAACTTTGCTATTTTATTATAGCAAGTTTCAAGTTTTGCTAAGTCAGATTTCTTACGGTCTATAAGAATTTGTGAGGCATCTAGTAGTGTTGAGATATGGTGAGGTCTTCCTATAGTAGCCTTTGAAGCTTTGTTTAAAAAGTGTTGATTTCTGTACATGAGTCCTTGCTTTTTGTGAACTTTATTTTATTGGCTGTGATATGTGTATATCAAATTTCATATTATTGCCAATGACCATTCCAAGTAATTTTGTCTGTGGCAATGGAGAAATAATTGAATTATTTGATGATGAGATGTTGAATGGTGGGTGGGGGTCTGCAGCTCTAGTCCACTCACATCCAGGTAAAAAAGCTACAACCAATCAGGAAACTAATTACAGCAGGAAATGCTATTACATCATCCCATACACCGAATACAATTAAGCCATACCACTTTATTGAAGTGGATAAAAAATATGTAGATAATATATATATATATATATATATATATATATATATATATATATATATACATTTTTTTTCTTTAAAAGTATATGTGTGTATATCAGTCCCAATATTTTCAGAACCAACTTTGCTTTGTAAAGTCTAAAAGAACTTAAAAACCTAACATTATAAATTATTATACAAAATACAATATATAAATTATTGTACAAAATACAATCTATAAATTATTAGTCCACTCATACAACATAGGTGTAATAGAGATGGCATCATTCAATCCTGGGGGAAACATTGCTGCTAACCTCAACTGCCACTCTGTCTCCTTTTTTCTGAGTATATTTTGCCAATCATATTTTGGATGTGAGGTGGGGTATTTAAATTGAGTCAATTGTTTTTGTTTGTTGTATTCTGATGAAGTCCCTAGTCTCAGGGAAGAAAGAACTTAATACTTCTGAATTTAATAAAGGCGGGTTCTTTTTGGAGTGCTCAGATCAGTTTTATTTCATTTTTGATAGTTTTCTGTGCCTTTGTTGTTTTTTTTTTTTTTTGGTATATTTAGCTTTGGTGTTTATTGGGACAGGCTGATAGGAGAAATTATTGGGATCTACCATGGATGCTATGTGAGTGAGAGGAGGGAAAGAGCAATTATTGTTTGTGAGGGCTAGTATGGATTCAGTGAAGTATCTGTTCAATTGTGAGACTACACTGTCTTTAGTATTGGCAAGTGTTGGAGTGGGAGTACTAATTTGTCCTGGCTGTAGGATTTTTTTGATGGCAGCCCAAAATTTATGTGGGTGTCCTTGATTTTTAGATTGGATACTACTATAGTGATTTTTTTTCCTGTCTTATATGTTTTTAGCTTTGTTTCTTAGTTCTAAATATGTCTGTTTGTTAGTTGCAGTCTTGTTATTGATCAATTTCTCCCAGGCCTTATCTTTAGTTTTTAACAGAGATCTTGTTTCTTTGGTTAGCCAGGGGGCATAATTTGATTTTATCCTTATTGCTCTGGGAGGAGGGGTCAAGACATTTAGGATGCTGAGAAAGGTTGAATTAAAGTATTTGAATGTAGTATCTAAAGGGGGATATTTGACTGGTGCCTGGTTGCATTTCTTAAACTAGTTATAAAGTGTTGGGAGATATTTTTTTTCCTATCATGGATTTGGTGGTAGGTGGTATAATTTGGTGGATTTACTCAGTGTCAGAGAATATAGACTGGAATATGGTGACTGAGGCTGTCTGGGAGGCAGACAGGGTGTAGTGACAGATTAGGCCTGCTTGTAAGGATCCAGTCTAGAACTGAATGTTTTTTTATGTTTTATCTGTTATAGTATAAGTTTGGATTGTTTGTGAGAAACCGTGTAGGTTAATGTGGTCAGAGGAATTTTGGGAGCTGCAGTACAGCCAGTCCACATTAAAGTCAGCCATTATAATTTTTTCCTGACTGAGGGATATTGCTGTCCAGTTTAGGATGTGTTCTAGAGTTGACAGATTGTTTCCAAGTAGGATGTAGGCTTCAGATATGTTCAGATGTTTCTTTGGGGTAATTTTTAGCTTAGTGCAGGAGTGTAGTATTATGGTTATTGTTTTTTTTTCTCCTGACCCCATGTAGAAAAAAAATGGGAAAAAGGGGATGATGATGATGTTGATGAACAGTATTTCGGTGCTGTTTAAAATTTGGGATGGTTAGATCTAAACTTTCTAAACTGAGATTGTTTATGCATAGAAAGGTGATGCCACCACTTATTTTATGTTGTCTATCTAGCCTATGTATATTGTATCCTGGGGGTAGTATTTTGTTACTAGAGATGTCTGGTTTTAGCCAGGTTTCCATTATAAGGGCTATATTTGGTGCATATAGAACAAGGGTACCATGCAATTCTTGAATTTTGTTAATGATGCCCTTGAGACTAATATTAAGCATTATTAAGTCAGTCCCTTTTCTGGGGAGAGTTAATAATTGTTCAGGCTGGGTTGGGGTGTGCAGATCTAGATGGGGTGGATTTGTTTTGGGGCCAGGGTTTGGGTGAATATCTCCACCAAGTACAAGCTGCGATGTAATGTGAACAATACATTTTAAGTATTTTGATATAAACTTACTGTATTTCTGTGTAACATTAGGGTAAAATTTTTGTGCAAGAAAGGTAAATGGTACATGGTTTCTGTTTGTGGGATTAGAGATAGTTGGTGCTGTTATTACATAATGGGTGTGGGAAGGGGATAGTGTATGTAGATTGTGTTTGTTAAGTTTTATATGGTAAGAGGTTATGTGAGCCATAATAGACAGAAATAGCAGGACTGATGAGTATAAAGTTATCATATTGTTTACTACTAATGTTTAAGATCTGTAAAGTTAAAGTAATAATGTTGTAGGCTGGTAAGATAATTGTTGGTTGAACTGAATATTATTTAAAATAAACAAGAAATAAAATTTAATATCAAACAAGAAATATAATATAAAATAATCAGGAAGGTGAATCAAAGAGTGCATGGATATATGCATGGTCCTAAATAATATGTGCAGGGGGTCCATGGTTTTAAAAGAACCCAAAGCCCTAGGTACACTTAAACCATCAATAGCCAGATGCATTGTCAATGAATGAGAATTTCAATGCATTTTCAATTAATATGAGGTTCAAGGGGAAAGTTTACTGCTGCTCATGCTAGATCTGTCTTCAGTGTAAGACTGTTTTGTTTTGTTATGTTTAGTAAATGACCTTCAGTGTTTATGCAATAAACTTTGAAATAAAAGTTTTAAATTAAATCTGACTCTCTGTAATCATTGTAAAACTAAAGAAAAAAAAAACAGTATGTATACTGACAGGTTTGAACAGTGTTTATATTAAATGGGACACTAGCATGGCAGAGTGGAGGTGGGGCTGGTCCATGATCCTGCCTAGGGCCTCATGTCACAATGTTCTGGCTCTGTTTGCATAAGGTCTAGACTAGCTGATGTCACATATTTGCATACTGTTCTATAATTAGTTTCAGTGCACTATAGTGGCCTTTCAAGAAAACAATATCCTTTAGCCAATTAGTAGCATTTTATTAGTCATGTGTCAAACTTTGTATGCTTGCAGCACAGACATCGGTCTGATTGACAGCTTCACAACTTTAATAAAATATTAAAAAGCGTCTACATATCATATCTACAGACTATATTAATACAGGACCACAGAGACACGTATTATATTCCTGCAGTACAATAGGAGGTTTCTTGTATGAAACACTCACATTTAATTCAATGACGCAAGTTGGTGAATTAAACTGGCTGTGATGCAAAGCAGAGAATTTTTTTTATTTAACATTTGTTTACCGGGAAAGTCTGACTTGGAACGAGTCAATTTTCAGCAGAGGCCCAGGAGAAACACTCCAAATGCATGTCATTGTAACATGGGAGAAAACAAGAGTACCGGAGGAAACCCATACAAATGCAGGGGGACATGCCGAGTCCACGCAGAAGGCACCTCAGCTGAGAAATGAACCAGAGAACCGCTTGCTGTGAGGTCATAATGTTAACCCCTGCACCACTGCACCATCCAGCAACAAAGAGAACAAAATTAAAAGAAAATCATTTTGCAGGAGAAGTCAGCCCCACACCCACTCATGAGTGAGACAACCCACCACACCCATAAACTTTAATATTTCAACTCACAAACCTCCCAAAACAAAGGAATCAGTGAACAGAGTATTCTTTGCATTCATTCATGTTCTGTTACCCCCTCCATCCTATTCATGGTTATGTTTGAGCCAGAATTTCCACTGCCATTCACTAGACATAAGGCCGAGAACTGATTTTAGACAGGATACCATTCCATTACAGGTGTAATGACTAGATGACGAAGTTAAATGCTGTATAAACAGAAATGTATATAAGTACATAAGCAGAAGCCAAAGATGGTTAGTATATACCAGTTGCTGGATGTATACTGTACATAGCAATGGGTGGGTAGTGCTCAGTATGGAAGAATGAATAATACCAATGAAAATAACGGCTAAGTGGAAATGTAATTTAAGGAGATGTGTATAAGTGAGTAAGTGGTTCTGTAGCTGAACTGGTATTGGAAAGGAATATATGGGATTTTAAAGAGTTCTGGAAGAAGGTTTAAAAAGGCAAAGCAAAGCTAGGGGTGCAAAGAAAACATGTCAAGGACTGGGCTGTGTTACAGCAGTGAGCTGTGAAGTGTGATTTAAGGAAGAAGGCTAATCTGAGTATTTATTTGTGTAAAAGACGAGCTGTGGCTAAGACATTATCTTGTATTTTCCATACAATGATGCTGATTAGATGTAGTCAAACTTCTCAACCTCTTAATGCAAGAAATCTGGAGAAAATCAAAAATAATGGTGGTACAAAGGTTCAAAACCAGGGGCAGGTTTTAAATATTGTTCTTACAAACTTAGAAAATCAATGGAATAACAGGTGCTGCATTATCATGCATTTTCTGAAAGATATGCCCCGGGATTCATGAAGCTCGGCGCAAGGCCGGCGTAAGGCCTGTGCCGGCGTTGCAGTGAATAGCCGGCGCAGTAGCGCCATATACATATTAATGAGAGTGCACCGGAATCACAGACACGTGCGTAGTGTACGTGAGCGAGCCCAGGTAGGATGCGTCTGGAGGCGTGTCTAAGCCGGCATGAGGTGAGCAACCTAATGTGCTGACAGCCACGGTCCGCCCACAATAGTAATGGCAGCAGCCAGGTCCCGTGCAGAATGAAACGCACGTACAGTATGCAACATAGTACCCGTCCCAAATTAACGGAGAAGCAAATACAAGCCACGAAGGCATAAGTGTACCTGTCCAAGGAGCAAAGGATACGCATAAGACCGCGTTCGTCCCGCAATGCACCGTCAGTGTTTACACTCAGAGAAGGTGTACAGCCGCATGTCAGCGCCGCACCGACATAGGAGCAGCGATTAAGGTCACCACCTGTCCCACTTTGGTTGGGGCAGTCTCTCCATGGCCAGTTGTGTCCCGAAAAAACGTATTAGAAATGGCTGATGTGCTACGATTGTAGGACACAATGATATCCCGTATTTAATGTAATGGTAGCATGAATTGGTTATTTCTGTAACAGGAATACCTAAATGACACAAGAAACAGAATAAGCAAGCAAATTGCCACAACAATAAGCTTATATTTAGGCAAACAAGTGAAGTTCTATGCTATATAGTGACCGTTTGTATGTGTCGGCCTGTAAAGTCAGATGTGAGTCCCGGAAATATCCCAGATCGGAAACTGGAAAAGGTGGAAACCCCAGTAGCGACATGGGCATGGTCACCAGGGTTACCTGCTGTCCCCATGTGCCATGGACAGTCCCTGATTGGACAGTTGTGTCCCTGCAACAATCGGAAAAATGGAAAATGACCTCCGATCCCCTGGCAAGAAAATTCCGCAATATACAAAAAGTAATAA